>NC_051158.1:30258987-30400308 GCF_013339745.2 Dermacentor silvarum
TCCCTCTACACTCCGCATTTGTACCGTCTGCGGCATCCGTGGCACCCCTATTGGGCAACTGCCATCACGTGGGAAGCGCCCGCCGTCTTCGTTTGTTTACTGTCTCGCTCCGTCGAAATTTTCGCGGCAAAATAATCGTTAACGGGTATGTGTGACGCCCTCGTGGTTCATTAGTGTTGAGTACGGTGTGGGTTGCGCGTGTGGTGGTTTTCGGTAATTCATGACAATAACGACGATCTTCATTGGTGCCGCGGAGTTCTGTGCCGTGCTGTCTCTATTCTTCCAAGAGCTGCGCTCTGTATTCACATGCCGGAACCGATTCAGTGGAGACAACTAGCTCTTCGGGATAACCACCGACCAGCAAACGTGACATCGCGAGAATAAATACTCGGATACAGCAAACTGGTCGGGAAAACATCAAACTCTAAGACTCGCCGCGACCGTGCGAAGTAGTTTCGCGAATACTATAATGTAAAAATGTACATTTAGGTTTGCATTTTTTGTGTCGTGGCCGATGAACTTCGTGTTTGTCAGGCCGCTGTACGTTTAGCATGTTCCTATATCAACGATGCCATCGTCTGACTATGGGAGGTGTTTCGCTACTCTACGTGTGACATGTGAACACGTTACAGAATACACCGGACAAGGCGACGAGAAGCTGCGCAATTACAGGGCACTTTGGTGAGAACACTGTAGCGCCGGTGCTGGCGTGTTCACACCGTGTAATGCGAGCTTCTCACCTGAAGGACACGGACATGCCGTATCGTGTCTTCTGGCCAACTTGCCCCTGAGTGACGAAGCGTTGCACGATGGAACTCTGCCCCGCGACTGAGAAATCGTTGCTTCCGGGAGTCACTCCCAGCGAGTCGAAAAACACGAAGTCGCAGAGGCCGTCGTCCGGGAAGTACAAGGGTTCTGGACCACTCGTGACGGTGCACACCGTCAATGCTCTGGTGTGCCATGTACCAGCTGACGTTGAGTACTTGTGCTGCGAACTCGCTTTGAGGAAATCAGGAAAGCAGACGAATATTTTACAAAAAAACGAAGCAAAAAGGAGCAGAAACTGTCGCAGGAGAATGGTGAAGTGAAGCGATAACTTTCCAGCAAAAGCTGCTCAGATACGCTGCTGCTTCAACAATGCTTGGTTATCTTATGGCTACTCTTGAGATCGAATGTAAGCATTATAACTGTTTGTGCCACGAAAATGTAACAACCCGGTATCCCCAAACCATTAATTAAGGTAATGAAAGCCTGCAGTATGCTACATTTGTCATTTCTGTCATCATCGACGCTGAAATTTTACATCTGATCATCAAACGGCTGTGGTGTCCTGTCAAATCGTCATTGAGTCGCGTGAGGCAGGGTTACGTTGGTGATCACTCATTCACAGCTCGGCTACATTCTTGACTATATCTTGTTTTCTGCGTGCTTGTATTGTCTAGTTCATGGCCACTTTAAGGAATCTTGCGGGTATTCTTTGTTGTTTTTTTTTTAGTTTCATGACTTGGAAACCTTGGTGCGAGAACACTGGGCGCACAAGGCAAGCCTACCGGTTGTGGTCGAAGTGGTTGTGGTCCGCGTTGGAAAGATGACCGGTGTGGCGATTTCTTCTCGACGACTGTCCGCCGCCGCCGCTTAGCACAGCATCGTCGTAGCTAGTTTTACTTCCCGTTGCTGCAATGATGAATCGCGAGAAAACGTATCCAACGTCAACGTTCACAGTCACCAAAAGAGCCTTAATGACCACTCGACACCATCTTTATAAGAAATGATTACAAGGAACGCTCAATAAATGAAGCTTTGTTAGACATTACCGTTCTTAAAACCCCGAAGCGTTTCTTTTTTCTCTTTCATTTTTTCTGTTTTGTTTCTTGCCAGGAGATGACATGGTTGAAGATAAATTTGTAGAAATACAGGGTCACTCCCTCTGCTTTTCGGCTCTTAACCCTCGAGAGCCGCCAGTTAACGGCAACAAACCACTGAATCTCTGAAGACTTAAATACATAAGCTGAATTAGTATGGATTGCAGTATTATTTTATTGTGTACTTGTTCCTCCTTTGAGCTACCGATCCGGCAGAGCCGTCTCGATAGTCTTCATACTAGGTCTCGACATTTCCCCAGCTTCCCCACAACAAGCTATCGCTGTAAACGCTGTCGCTGTGAAGCGCTTTCGCCGATGTTCCCGACCGAAAGCGCGTACTCAGGCCCACAGTGTTCCGCTACACTGCTTGGGCACCGCATCCAGTTCCGGGCGTGGAACAGTGGACACGTTTGTAATAGCGTACAAGATGCCTTGCGTATAATAATCACACCCGAACATTCACGTGATCTGAAGAATCTTAGTTTACCATACGGGATCAAAAGCGCCAAGGAAATGGAAGTGAACCTATAGTGCAATCTGGTGCTTGTATCGTGTATGTCCAAGCCCAGGTTATCCGTTGGTACCAAACGCATCGCTTTCATGCAAAAGCGTCTCGCCGAACACTGTCGGAGATTAGCTCAGCTAATCTCCGACAGTGGCTCAATTGAATTGAGAGGAAGCGAATATGGAGGAAGGAAAACGATTGGAGGGAGCATCGCGCATCGTGATTGAAGTCAAGTGGGTTGGCCCAACACGTGATAGTCACGTCTTACGCGTGGTAAATTTTAGGGCTCCACCTATGCATGCAACACTGCGGCAGGGTCCCCGAACGAGTGGGCATTGATTAAGAAACCACCGCGCACCAACCGTCTCGGCAAATCTCTCGATTCTTGATCAGTGATCTCGACCAAAGAGGCCACACCTCTTGGGTCGGCACTGATCAAAGGGCTGGCGTCACGGAGAGTTCGCTTGCCAAGGCTGGCTGCGTGACGTAATGCTATCTCTCAACTTTTTCCGTTCTTACAGCGCTATTACAGCGCTATTCATTCACGATCAGCGATAGCAAGAGTGCAGCCATCAGTAAATAAATAAATAAATAAATAAATAAATAAATAAATAAATAAATAAATAAATAAATAAATAAATAAATAAATAAATAAATCACACAGAAGCAAACAAGCAAACAACAAACGCCGCTTTAAGTCCAAAGACCACTTTTATCGGCGACGGCAAGTTATCCTTGGTGTTTTTGGTGCTTGGCGAAGCCTCTTGTCTGAAGCTTTTTGTGTGTCATATGTGCTTTCGAGATGTGCAACCAGGTCGAATTTTATTTCTGATAGAAAAATCTATGTCACGATAGCACTCGCTCCTTTCATTTCCTCTCAAACATCTTTGGCGGCTGAACCAATGACTGATGTGCTTAAACACGTATGCCAGTGGTACCGTGTGCAAGAAAAAAATGCTTAACCTTGCACTTGGCCGCGCAACGCTTGAAACAGCGAAGCTGGGTGATCGTCGCCCAGCATTTTCCGAAAGTTCGCGCGAACTTTTCATCTTATTACTCATGATGATAATAATTTCTTTTCGCGCGTCTCGGACTTACGGCCGTCACTGCGCGCTGCATATTGCACAGCTTGCAACACCGACACCGCGTTCCAATGCGAACACCGCGTTTCACCGCGTTGCAATGCCGACAACGCGTTCCAGCAGACCCGCTCCGTGAATGCGTCTCTCTCTCTCGCTCTCATTTTCTTATGTCTCTCCCGAGCATAGTGCGCAAAACCTCTTCTTCACCTCGCAGATCATTGGCTGGAGCGCGTGCGAACACGCCAGTTGTGGACGAAGACGACGACGCTCAAACGCAATCATATGGTTCGCATTAATGCATGTTCTGCAAGCGTGGCTGTATAGCCTAGTGGTTACGACGCTTCCCTTGGGGCCGTGGGTACGCGGGTTTGAATCCCACCTCGGCAAGAAAGTTTGTTTTCTTTTATTTCTTGATACGAACCACAAAGCACAAATTACGGCTTGCTTAAACAGCTGTGCTGTTAAGAATACTTCAGTCGCATTTTTATGAGAAGAGTCCACTTTCTTCGAGCGTAGCATATGCAAGCGCTATGCACGGTAACCTCGCCAAATACCGTCCGTAAGCGTATAGCGTCCGTAAGCGTATAGCGTCCGTAAATCGCAGAACCCTGATAACATACGAAGGATATGCAGTGAATATAATGTCTTTACATAGGCAAAGACCACGAGTTTGCTTGCGTATGCTATCCTAAAGCTGTCTCGTAACTAACGTAGCACCGGTAAATTAAACTGCCATTTGTTATTGTTCTGTGTGCTAATTCCTTTCATCTTGTTTTGTTTATCGCTGAATAGTCTCTTACAATAGCTTACACGGCCTTGCCAATGTTAAACGCGAGAGTGAAGCAAGACGTTATGTTGTGCGTAACTTCAACATATCTAGTTTAACTTACGCGAAGGCAGAAGTAAAAAAAAACCAAAAATTGAGCCGGCGTTCTGCTATATTGTTGCTGGTTTCAAGTCCGTCCAAGACAAAACAGTTCATTAGGCCCAATGTGGAGTTTTCATGCTAACACGTCTCGGGAGGCTTGCAGAAGCCAGGATAACCGAACGATCTTAGAAATTGTTTGGGCCAGCCATTCATAGCATGTTCGGGGTGTAAAAATCAGGTAAAGTCAGGTTTTACCTGAAAACGAACAACCCTACGTATACTTCCCAGAAGCACTTGGATTTACAGTGAACGGAGGCAACCGCCGATCAGCAGTCGAGATAAGCAAGATACTGTGGAATAAAATGTAATGCCCTAACTGCCGAACGCGATGTGTTTCGGCACACGTTTTACGGACTTCGAGCACTGTCGGAATGCCCTTTGCCCTATACTATGGCTCCTTTAGAGCCTATACGATTTGAACAATATGCCGCTTATAACGATGTAGCATACATCGTGTCCCGATGACTTGTTTATAACGACCGTTTACTGCACGAGTTGGTGTGACATACTTGCTGATGTGCGGAAAGAGCAGCGATTAGGGTAACACAAGAGAACAGGAACCCACACAGCTCTCTACGTGTGTATTCCTTTTCTTTCGGATTACTGTACGTTAGTAATAGCATACGTCATCCGTAGAAAGGCGAAACGCCCGGCGCATGCGCGTTAAGGTCGACGCTACTTCTGTACTTCAGAAAAGCATGCGCGTTTACTTGCCAATATACACGATTATTCTAAAAAAAAAGTCCCCCATTCGCCCGAAAGGCAAAGCATCGATTGCGATAGCAAATTAGTGGACAGCTATACAAAGTAAGGATAGCAATTTTATCGGCCGTACAAACTTGTAACCATAGGCACACATAGTAAATTAACAAGCGTGGTGACACGCGCGCACAAGCAAACATGAACGCATCTCACTCGATGATCGCCGAAACTCGCAGCGAGCGCATTAACTTCGTGCCGGCACTCGGTATCAACGCGATCTTTTCGCCGCGGAAACACAGGGAGGGCGGACTCTGCTCCCGCCGCGGCTGGTTTTCAAGATACAGCTGGGCGAGCGGGGGGGGGGG
This sequence comes from Dermacentor silvarum, assembly GCF_013339745.2. Taxonomy (NCBI): domain Eukaryota; kingdom Metazoa; phylum Arthropoda; class Arachnida; order Ixodida; family Ixodidae; genus Dermacentor; species Dermacentor silvarum. The sequence continues at coordinate 30,264,432 of NC_051158.1, forward strand.
GGGCAGAACGCGTTCCCCTTCCCCCTCCTCCCGGAGAGTTCCGGCAGGACGGGAGCGCGCGGCCGCAGTAAAGCGCGGCCCCCCTCCACCTCCCTACCCTTCCTCCGAGCCGCGATTGCCCGCTCACCGTCTCACGCTTTAAAGCGACGACCTTTTATGGACATTGGACTTTATACGGAACCTCACGGCGACGGCGACGCCGACTGGCAGAAATTCGCTTGGAGTCTGCATATAATTGCTATCGCAATAAAATGTTTACTCAGCGGCAATCTGTGCTGCTTACATTCACTGGTCAAGATCACCACCGCGACGACGGTGACTATCAGAGCGCAGACGACAAGGGCACCGATGATCGCCATCAGCCTCCACTTGGTGGCGCTTCCTTTCGGGCTGAAGGAACACGAATCGAACAGGGGGTTATCAAGGGACGCTTGTTAGCACGTCAGAGAGAAATGTTACATAAATAATCAAAAGCTCGCCACGGAAGTGTGCACAACAGAAGTGAATACGTGTTTACTTACTCCGCATCTGCGCAACGAACAAAAAAAAAAAAAGAGAGAGAGAAGAAACGCCATTAGTGACGCGGTTTTCTGCGAGTTACATTGCATGCTCGGTTCAATTTCACGACAAGCAGCCAACGCTTCTGCAAACGCGCTACAATTACGTTCGCGGCTTGTAGTTGCTCGAGTATTCTGTCAAACGATTTTAGTTGTGGGAAGCAGCGATTATTTCATGAACCTTAACGCTTTTTAGAACCCTTGTTTAGGCGCAACTCAAGTACACGGACTTTATGATGACTGAAGCGACTCTGCTGCCCTAAGGGTTGTCAGGTTGGCAACATTTAAGATCTCTTAGCTAAAATGACCTTAGACTTCAATAACACACTACGGGTATCAGCAACGACCGCCTTAAGATTACAAGTAATACTATTACTATTACAAGAAATACTGGACGTTCAGTAAAAAAAAAATTATAACATTGTGAAAACAGTTGAATATATGGGACGCGATGCGAGCAACGAGTACTATGCAGACATTTACAACGAGTTTCTTTAACCTGACCCATTCGACAATTTCCCCTGTTTTATGCAATAATGCTCCCGAGCCAATCAGTGCAGCTTATTCTCGTGCTTTCCATTTTACTCTGCATGTAATAAGCCTATGCTCCTTCTGGGGCTATCTATAAATAAACGTCACCTTCGGACGTGAGCTCAAATTGTACGTCCACATATGTCGGCATAATAACTCATGACTACACTCACTGCCACAGACATTTATTTCTCAGGGAGAGATCTAAGTTTGAGTGGACGTGAGTTATTCTTTGTGACTGCGTGTGGACGTGTGAGCTAGCAGGCGTCAGAGTGAACTTAGTGTCCGGTGAGCGCGTGTGGAAGTGAGTGTGGATGCGAGCGAGCGCATGGTTGTAAACGAATGATTACGAGTCAGTGAGTGTCCGCTTATACATATACACTGCAGTGAGACGTATGCCCAAATCACCCCAGCACTGACTGGACGGACACAAAATATTAACATTCCAGTGACTGGCGGCAGCTTGTCTCGTTACTGGGCTATGCACTTCTTTCATCTATATTCTGTACTTGCTACTGTTCTAACTGCTACTGCGGAGTGAGCGATTCGCGTGTAATCTTGCACATTGACCTCGCGTGCTCACGCGGACAAGGTAATTTAGAAAGGAAGCTTACCGAATTTTTCATCTGGAAACAGACAATGGAGAGCACAGGTGTATAGTTGTCCATGTTGTTACGCAAGAGACAAGACATTCAAAAACGTGGGTAGGGGGTCCAGCCGTCCCCACAATTCCAATTCTCAGGAGTAAATTATTGTGAACAGCATTTTCAAAACATGCAGCAAGTATGCAGATAATATGAGCAATGTGATGATGATGTATGGTGTTTAATGGCGCAAGGGCCAGGTATGGCCAAAGAGCGCCAGGCCTGTGTTAATAAGTTGACAATGGAGCAATGAATTGCGAAAGGTAGATGTGTCGTGGCTGTAAAAGGGCCTAAAAACAATCGCTGTAAAATGCGTAAAATATATATGTAATAAAATTATGGCAATGGCTAATGAGGTGCACTATGAAACGAAAGAACAAATTGCAAGATAATGATGATAAATGAGAATTTATCACTGATAACTCTTTTCAAAAAGCACTACTGCCTTGACAGGCCCTTTGAAATGCAAGGGCCTGGAGACGCGTGCTATACAAAACTACTATCGCAGCGGCATCCTCTGGAGAGAGGATGCGCTATGAAACTATTGGGCAAATAACATGCAATGTAACATCGCTAAGAAAACCCAGGACAGCTTTGGTGTTAAAGAGGGGTTTGTCACCCAGAAACATAGCGGGATGGAGAGGGAGACAGTACCGGTACGCTAGAGGAAAGTGCCTTTTTCTCTCTGTTTCGGCTTCCCTGCACTCCACGAGGGCGTGGAGCACGGTAAGCCTCTCTCCACATCTACCACAGGTTGGTGGGTCATTTCCAGTTAAAAGAAAATTGTGGGTGCCGTATGTATGTCCTATTCTCAAACGAGAGAATATGACATTAGTTCTTCGTATTTTCGTAACGGGATGCCAGGGACCTATCTGTGGCTTAACTAAATGGAGCTTATTGTTCGTTTCGGCATCCCACAAGCGCTGCCAGTGGCTTCGAAGATTATTTCTTAAGTAGGGCTTGAGGTCTGCGGCAGGGATAGAAGCTGTAGGGTTAAGGGCTCGCGATGTAGTTGATGAGGACATTTGATCAGCCAGAACATTGCCCTCGATGCCTCTATGGCCAGGCACCCAGCACAAAATAATATGCTGGTTAGCCATATATGCTTTGCACAGAGCAGAATACAGTTCAATGAGTACAGGGATATGAGCAGTGTGAGCGAACAGTAGTCGGAGACCTTTGAACTGACCAAGCTACTCCCCCTCCGCCCCATTCCTTAAGAAAAACCAACAAGTTATAACGAAGCGTCCTCAACTATGCAAGCTTGAAATAAATTTCAACAGTGCTCGATAATCTTTAAGAAATACTAAAAAGCTGAGAACTTTGGAGCGAGTGGCCTAACGAAGGAACATACGGAAGCATTCAGGCCATTTCTGAGTTCACAAAACTCGCAGCGGTCGCCTTTTCTCGGGCCTTTGCGATTACATCATCTCCCGCGTGAAGTGCTCAAAAAAGCACGTGTTTGCTGCAATGCAGATAATCGCTGCCTCACACTCACATCACCGGAGCTCTTACCCTGGGTCCATCCCGCACAGCGCTAGTCTTGCGCCGCCAGGATTATCATCCGCCACCGACCGACGCGCTCATGACATCACGAGGCTCGGCGCGGTGACGTGGGCGGCCAGTGTTGTGTGTACGGAACAGCGAGCGGTCACACTCTGTTCCATGCCCTGGCTATTTAGAACCCCATCTTCGCAAAAAAAAAAAAAAAAAAAAAAACCCAACACCCTCATCGCCGCTAAATCCGTGTCCCTTCGCATGCGGAGTGCGCATGCGCATGCGCACGAGAAAGCTATGATGAACACAGGTAGCGCAAGAGAATCAACTCAGTGCGATTCAGTGGTACATGTTCTGGTTAAAATGTCACTGCGCTGAATGAATCGCGGGAGAGAGGAGCACAGCCCACCACTGAGTCAGGTCTAGCTCTGCGCCTTTCATGCAACCAAATTCTTGCCGGTCGACAAACAGGTTTGGGATCAGCGAGATTGCGTGGGGGTGCTACTTTGGATTGTATAGAATTCCGCTATATTGTCCAATTCCTCTCCTCAAACATATTCTCTGGCCATGCGACCGAACTACAAATGCCGATAACACTCAGGACCTGGCCAGGTTCGAGGCTGCCATTAGCAGTCCGGGTCTGGTTGAACAACTTTGGGCAGTCCAGCAAGCCCACGACGCGGCCGCGAAGTTCCGTCTTCCAGTCCCGACGTGGGATTAGCCCTTCTATGGGTCACTCCATAGCCTTGCAGGACCAAATAAAGTTTTCCATCCATCCATCTAATTCCTCCGTACTTTCGTTTTCAGTCAATCAGAGATGGTGCGGTCGTTCGGTGAGCGAATCAGGGTTTGCGATATGGGGAATTTTCACATTATTGGGTGAAATTTTCTCTTTCCAGAATAGCCGCCCAAGGCACTGAAATGGTTTATTTATGTATTTATTTATATATTTATTATGGTTACCTGAGCGCCAAGACAGAATTATGGTAGGGACGTTACAGTGCTTGCAAGATTGAAGGAAAGCGACAAACAAACATATATAAACGATTACCACTGCTGCAGATGATAAAGTATTACGTAAGATTAAGAAAAATACATGTTTCAAATCAGATTTTAAACACTGGTTAGGTGATTGCAGCATCAACGATTCCCCGCGTGAAAGCGTTCCGTTCATCAATCGTTCCAGGTTCCTGTAAACAAAGTAAATTAATGGCTTTGAAAAAAAAATGGTAAATTTCGGTTTGGATGGGAATTGAACTTGGGCTTTCGCGGTTTGTGGCGAGCGCGTCTCCGTCGTTATGGAGGCTCCACGGTTCTGGCTGACCGAAGGTGTGCCTAGTGCGTGTGTCATTGCACCCGTCACGTCGCAGCCACCTGGCTGACTAAAGGTGTGGCCTTGTGCGCACGTCATTGGTCACGTGATGGCGCACCCGATGGGGAGGAGGTGGCGCCACATCACGAGTGTTTAAATTGAGCACGTTCATGACGTTCCGAGCTCTACAAACGGTATAACGCTTTCGCATTCCCACATTAAGTAGTCCTCAATGTCTCTCCCAATTTTTTTCTCACTCCAGCAATGCCACTTTGTATGCGTACAAGTGAATAAACTTGTGATTCGGGGGCCATGACAGTGTCCTGGACTAATTTCAGTGTTCAAAATTACAAAATGAACAGCTCTAAAATAAAGCTGCGCTACAACAGGCTCTTTGTTATTCTCTTGGTTCTTGGGCTACCTGCTGACAAAATAAGTATATGCAGGGACGGGAAAGAATAATTGCAGTCTGTTATTTTTTAAGGAGACACTCTTTTCCAACAAATCTTAGAGGGACACCAGTGTTGCCACTTACTCTCTGTTGCAGTCAGTCCTGTCGTGGAATCTGAAAGGTGAAAAGTTTTTTTGCAGATCGAAGCAACTTCAAGTGGAGTAGTTCAAATGAAAGTGACGTGGAACCAGAACACATGGCAAAACACAGTGACAAGAGCGCCCAAGCGTTGGGCAAGCGCCCAAAAATTTGTAATCTTTGAGGACTTCCCATGGGGGACTGGCCTTTGTAATGTCCCAAATTTAAATCTGCCGTCGACCTGCTGCGGCGGATTTGTGAATAACACGTTCTACTTCTGAAGACAAAGTCGATGCTTCATCGTAGGAGTTGTCCGATGATGTTGATTTGACTCAACGCAGCCGCACCCATCTTTACGTCGCAGGTTTATGAAACAAATCCCAGCTTGTCGACAGGGATCGGGTGCATTCCACTTTAGCGTCTTTCAAGAGCCCAGTGTCCCCTTGAGACGTTAAAATGCCACTCAAACGTTGGTGGAATGACACAGGCAATCAACAAAAAGTGTCCACGGACGCTCGTAACCCTTCAAACGCCGATGATCGCAGTCAAGCGCTCTCCCCCACCTGACTAAGAGACGCCAGCGCGAAAACCGTAAACTGTTTCACAAATGGCATTGACTGATGAAAAGCGGGCATTGGCGAAAAGTAGTACGTACCCATCATGCTGGAAACTCAAAAAACGCGTTTGTAGCAGATCTCACCGACTCGACAACAATGGCTTCCGCTGCTCGGCCCTTCGTTTTCTTTATTGTCGTCGCCTTTCTAAATTTGGCACGTGCCCTCGAGCAATGGATTGCTAAGGTTCACCGTCGAAACGAAACAAAATTACTTTGTTTTCCCCGCCAACTTGATCCTAAATAACACAATTGTGAAAAAAAAATCACTAAACATTAAATGTGAGCGACAGACATTGCTATTTTGTGATGGTGATAGCTGCTCCATCAGTGGATTCAAACTGAGACCACGCAGCCCACACTGAGGGATGACCAGGACAGGGGACCTATGCAATCATCTCCCTCCCAGCCACTCCTCCCTAAACTCTCGTTTTCTGCACATCCTGAACGAAAAAGCATGGTTGGCCGCAAAATAAAACTGTATCGCAACACATGCTCACACTGGAAGGCGCCTTCAATAGTCACCAAAAGAATTTCCTTTTCCGCACCTAAGAGAATTTTTTAAACGGGGCAAATACTTCCACCAGGTGAGCTTATTCCTAAAAAAAAACTAATGACCTGCCGTGGTTGCTCAGTAGCTATGGTGTTGGGATGCTGAGCGCGAGGTCGCGGGATTGAATCCCGACCACGGCGGCCGCATTTCGTAGGGGGCGAATCTACTTAGGTTTAGGTGCACGTTAAAGAATCCCAGGTGGTCGAAATTATGCCTCATGATCAAATCGTGGTTTTGGCATGTAAAACCTCATTATTTAATTTAATTTTTAAAACATAATGCAACAACTCGTTGTATTAAAAAAGCTGAACAAGATTGAAAACATGTGCACACGTGAGCTAAACGTGACGTAGCCTCTCTTAAGCGTACGTGTGACATGCGTCCTCTGTTTGTTATGTGCCACACTGAAGCGTTCCACACAAGAAAAAACGTCTGATAATTGCAGATCAGTCCCCTCTATTTCTTGTTTAATTGCGAAATATATTTGCTCGAAGGTGGTCTTGACTGAGAGTATGTCGAAGCAGGTCCATGGCCTTGGTTGATGTCTGAATTGGTAGAATCCTAGGTACCGGGCCTTTAAAGAGATGCCGTAGCTGGTGCGTCTGGTGACTCGTTAAAATTAAGTCTCATGTGCCCTGATACCCATACTAAACGGACGAGGCGTAAATTTTGGTGGATAGACGACTAAAATTCTCAGAGAATAGCAGACGAATACGGCACTGATAGAGCAGAACAAACGGACAAGGAGTCGGTTAAGATTGCGGCTGAAGAAATAGACATGGGAAGTTACCGCAGTGCTATAGAATTGACGCGATGCTTACTTTGCTGTGAAACTCTCATGTTGACGTATACGTTATGATTGTCTACAAACCCCTAATGGACATTGTGACGATTAGAATTAAAGAGTTAGCTCATTAAGTTGAATTAACTAAATGGGCATTAGCGCGTAAAAAAACTATATAGGCGGTTTCTGAACAAGACTTCGAGCAACATGTACTTATTCTAATTCGCACAGAATTTATCCATCCTTTTTCGAAGTTTGTGAATTTATAGATGGATGGTGACACCATGTATAAATGTGTGCTTAGTTCGCTCCAATTAGAACTTTTCTAAAATACAACACGCCCCAGTGTGATGTACATCATTTTCTACAAAACGGCATCAAACGCGGCTCCTGTATCTTGTACTGTACAACTTGTACATATCCACAACATTGGTTCAGAGGCTGTGATGTTCCGCTGCTAACGCAAGGTCAAGGGTTCGGCTTTCACAAGAGACAACAGCAAATCTACAGAGACAGAGTGCGTACAAGCTCGTGCACTTCGATTTCGGTGGGGTTGAAGGATAAATTGACTGTTACTTAATTATCCTTACGTGATTTGAACAGGAAAGTATTATAATTTCGGAAATAAATAAAGTTCTTCTCTCTCTGTAATGAATTGGTTACGTCTATGATAGGTGACGTCATCATTGTCACGTGTCCTTTAAAACTCCAGCTTAATCCACCTTGATCCACTTTGCTCTAATTTGTACCAACCATAATCCGCCTGAATTCTCATTATTCCACCTTAATCCACCTCAATCTATTTGAGTCCACTTCAGTGCACGTTTACCCGCCTTATTTCAACTTGCTCTAGTTTGTACCGCCTTAATCAACCTTAATCCACCTCAATTCGTCTGATGATGATTTTTGGTAGCGCTCGTTGAGGACAACGCCGGCTTTTCTGCCTCATGGGACGTATAATGCTTTCGCATTGAAAACATATGGTCAAGGTTAATCCGGAGCCCTCCAACTGCGGCGTGTCTTGCTTGGAACGTTACACAGGTCATTCCGCAAACGCTTCCAAAGTCATTCAGAAAGAGCTAAGGCTGTATACGCCTTGGGTACCCGACTGTCTCCACGCGTACTGTCGCACATAACGAAAACAAAAAAAGACAGTTTGCTCTAAATATCATCGTGACTACTTGTTTTGTCTATCCCGTCTTCATGTGCTTGCGCTAGGCAAACCTTTTTTTTTATTCTTATTTTTACAGCGGAGCTGTTATACGCTAGTTTCCAGCGGATCGCTGCATGCGTAGACCGAGCGCGTAGACCAAAAAATCGTCCGCCCTTCCACTCCGTGAAGATGGATGATAAGCGAAGCTTGTCCCTTTCTATACCTAACCGTCCCCTTTGCCATAAACATTATGTTTACTGGAATGTGCCCTTGTGATTAACGACGTGCGCATTGTGTGGATACTGGCGACATCAATGAAGACAAGTCGGCAGGGAAATACGTTTATTGAACGTCGGAAACTTCACCGGGCAATTTTTTTTTTTTTTTTGCAAGTGAGCAGAGTAGCCTTGTGATCGCTGTGGTATACGGAAAACGAACCACAAGCGCTTGCGTTCGATGTCTCGAGTTCACTCGGCGGCGTGGTTAGCAATATCTGCGCGCCATTGCCGCTTGTGATTCCTCAAAATTAAATTTCTTCAAAATTAAATCTGTTCGTCGCGTAAGACAACGAATGGCGGATACCCCCTTAAGCAATGGCTCAAGCCCCCGTAAACGCGGCCTCCCCATTACGACGACAAAAGAGAAGTGAAATTCTACGTTGGAATGATGAGCGGCAGCGCAGCCAGCTGTGTAAGAAGACGACGACGACGACGACGCTCGAGCCATTGCTGATGATGATAGTTTCTGCGAACAGAGACGGACTTTCAGGCAAGACAAAGTTTGTTTGTAAAGCTATTGTCATCAGCAATGTCTCGAGCGTCGTCGTCTTCTTTCACAGCTGGCTAGTTGGCGCCCCTTGGCGCAAACGCGCGAACATGCTCGTGCCACTGCTCGCGCGTTCGTCGTCGTCATCGTCTTCCACAGTTGGCTCCGTAGTGCAAAAAACTGAAAATAGCCAATGGGTGTATCTCTTTGGCTGGTGACGTCACTCACTGCATAGACATGTTATCTCAGTTGCGTTCCGGCTCTGTAATAGGTAGGCCATGTGACGTTGTCACAACAGTCGACGTTTTCCCGGAATGTCCGAGGGAGACCTGGAGAAATTTTTGGTGGACGCCTTTGGCTGGACAACCCCTACCGACTCCACACCCATCATAATTGTGGGTTATTTCAACGTAGACCTGTCTCGGCCAGATGAAAAGTGGGTCTTGGCGTTTCTGTTGGAAAGGTTCGGCATTCGGTGCTATAGAAACGTTGGCGGGCCTACAACACGCCATCGGTCTGCATAGAATCGACGTTCGCGAGGAACGTTTCCAGCGTCGTTACAGAACCCATATCCGTCTACCATAGCGACCACAAAACTATAGTTTTCTTAGTGACAAAACAATTAAGACTGTAGAGAATGACAATTCATGCGGTATTTATCTTTATTTAAATCAAAATAGTTTATCACCATTTGGATGACCACCATCACCAGGGTGGAATGACCCTGAATTTATTTAAGGAAACGCAGTAGATAGTTATCACGTGATGTCACCGAAGTGCCTACGCACAGTGCTGGTGCCTGAAATTTATGAATCATGCCAGTACACCATATTGGCACGTGTACATTATATTGCTTCTGTCTGTGGCCGTTTCTTCATCGAATTATCCCAGTTGTCGATTTCTCACTCGGCGCAAGACGAGTCTGTCGTGCTTTCACGTTTCTTGCTTGCGCAGCTAATCAAAGATGGCGGTCCCGATGACGTCAATGAAAACTATTTATAGCGGGTACGTGCATAGCCTTGCACAGTTATTCGCCTGTTCGTGATGTCTTGTTGACCTTGTTGAAGTCAAACTCACCTAACGAACGATAGATAAAAACGCCAGCGAGTTCGCAAAGTACGTATCTATTTATCTAGTCTGTGTTCTTGAATAAAACACGTTCCTCAAAGGAGGGCCGGATAGCAACCGTGATTCCATGAGCCCGACAATCGAGGCCGGTTCTTTCGAATTTCGCTCATTACGTGAAATAAATTACAAATTAAGCACAACCGCAAGCGGCAATTCGCCGTTCCATATGTATCCACACTCTACAGCACCGACGCCACGGGATCCACAAAATGCTTCGTCAGCAGTGACCATTCACTTCTGATACATATCGCTACCTTTTCTTCAAGAGCGCGTCGATTTATCTCTCTAAATTGATACACTTTCTTTTTTTTTACATTTTGAACCGTCACTCGAGCGTATAACATTCTGCGCCTGCGCTTACGCAACGGTGCGGCCCCTGAACGGTGTTCGCAACGCATATATGCACTGTTAACTAACAATAGGGTAGCCACGTTTTTTTTTTTTTTTTTGGTGCGGTTGCCCCCACTCGTAAGTGAACGGCAATCGTTGCCCCGTAGATGCTGCAACTCGGCAGCCAAGTGACCAGACAACAAAACACCCAAAGAATGACACTTGCTATCACTCTAACGGCTAACCACGTGACCCTACTAAATTTGACGACGTTTCAGCACTTTAACCGCATGCCTTTTATGTATGGTTCAAATTCGCGTTCAGCGCAGGCGTGTTAAATGCGCAGCGGATATACGTATAAGCGGCGACTGCAAATACCTACACTACCGATCGACAGTCGACGCAACCCGCACGTCGGCACCTGCTCAAGAATTCCCGCAATTCTCCCGAGATCCTCATCTTCGTGCAAAGGTGAGGCCGCTGGTGCGGCGATGATTCCACCTAGATGCACCCGGAGCCGCTCTCGCGTCTGTTGTCTGCTGCGACACCTGACAGCCTGCAACAAAGTGTTGTGGCGCGCGGGCCTTCAGCTCAGAGAAGAGTCTGGCAACAAGCTCGGGGACGTAAGCGTCGTGACGGTGCCGGGCATTTGTCTCGGATTCCCATATTGCGAATTTTGCACCCACACCGAACAAACAGCCTTGCTCCTCCTGAGCTGGCTCCTCAAACGGCACCAATGCATTGTCTCAGTGGCGGCGAACTACGGGGCCGCGAACACAAGCGTGTTGGTCGAAGCCCTGCAATCCTCGTCGAGGCTCGGGAGACTCACGTTATTCGGCAACGCTAGCGGCCAACCGGAAATCCTCATGCAGCGGGCGTGGGCAGACTCCGGTGACCAATACCTGTTCCCGCATGTCCATGCGTGCTCCGGGGAGCAAATGAAAATTCCCGTCCGCTTGCTGGAAAAAGGTGGCGCCGGGCTGTTCTCACTGGACGTGATGGCGCTGAAACTAAGCGTTTTCACGGCGAAGAGGCTCATCGACGCTCTTCTCAAGAACGACACCGTCACGGAACTGGCCGTTGGAGGCTGTTTCTTTGCTTCAGACCCCTCCGAAGCCACATCGGTGTGGTTCGCGGACTATCTGGTCAAGAAAAACGCGACCCTCCGAAAGCTCACTGTGAGAGAGCCTGAGCTTGTGTTCTCGACGGCCGCGTTGCAGACGCTAGCGGAAGCCATCCGCGCAATGACGACGTTGGAAGATCTAGTCGTGCAAGGCCAGGCCGCGAGCCCCGACTGCGCCCTGTTCTTGGCAGTGGTAGTCCCATAGCCTGTCCCTGAGGAGTTTGAGCTTGCATCTCGCGTTAAGTGACGAAGACTTCGTTGATCCGAAACCGAGTGAAAACGTCGACGCACTCGGCGTCCCAACTTGGGTGTCGGCGTTGCAGCAAAACAGCACGCTACAGCATTTGGAACTTGACTTCTCGTGGTCCACCAGCGAAGACTGCTGCCTCTTACTCGAAACTGCTTGCGAGCAACCACCCCCTTCAAAACCTGACCATGTTTAGTCTTCCCAGCGACGGTGGTCTCCGAGAAGTTTGTCGCAGAATACGGGACGGGGGACTTGACCAAAGGGTGTGCATCGAAAGTTACGCCGTTGACCCCGAGGACGTTCCGACGCTATGTTCTTGTCAGGCAGTGACATCCGTCATGGTCAGTTCCTTTCACTTCGTAGATGTGGCTGCTCTCGGCAACGCATTTAACGTCATCGCTACGTGTGACCACGTCACGTCACTTCGCGTGTTTCTTGATTTCTTCGACAACGACGCTTTCGCATCGTTAGCTGCGTACATTAGTGGAGCAACCTCCCTCAGGGCAATCAAGCTCGTTATCGAAATTTATGGCTCTGACGATGAAGGGGACGAAATACTTCATGAGGACGACGAGTCTCTACGTCAGTCTATATCTAACTTGTGCGAAGCATTGTCTTCAAATGACAGCCTCACCAATATCTATCTGGACTCGACGATCGAACTGCGCGACCAAGATTGTCGAGTGTTCGCCGACGCCGCTTTGAACAACCGACAGCTTTATGAACTGATTCTCGCAGCCGTCAAAAACACTTCTGTCGCAGTATTTCTGGGGCGTCTTCTGCCGCGATTAGGCGAGAACTACAACCTACTTCGCCTGGAAATCCCCGCCTGCTTGCAGCCAAACGACGACATGTGTGCAGCCCAGGATGTCGTGCGACGTAACTGCGACCTCATCAATCGAGCGACCAGGTTCGTGATGGGAGACCACGGCTCAGAGTGCGCACGCCCCTTCGAGCTCCTCTCGGGTCACCCCGCGCTAGTCGAGAATGTCCTGCGCAAGGCGACCTGGACGAAAACGGACGAAGCCGTTGCCATGACCAGGAACGCCCGCCAAGTTCTGCGCAACGCTGACTTGCACATGTACATGAGGCTGACGGGTGTTGTCAAGGAACGGGTCGAGTGCGAGGTCCAGGAAGACGGTGGAGCACAGTTGGACCAGCTGAACCACTACTGCTGGCTGGAAATTGCCCGGTACCTGAAGTTAGCGGACATCGTGGAACCGCAAAACATTTTGACGAGGTCGTCAACTCTGTGATACACTTCTGGATAATCGCTCCCAAGAGATTATCCAATAAATATATAGTGGACATTCGCAAAAAAAGTGGACATTCGCAAAACTATTACTCGGTAACTACGGGAACCCCGTGTATTTCAATGCGCGGAAGAATTCTAGCGAACGGCAAAGACGCCCTGGTGCCAGTTTCTGCACCGAGCAAAGACTCTTGCTGTTCGTGTGCTACATTTGCCTTCAGGCCAGCGCACGTGAAGCCACCGCTGGATAGTTAAGAGGAAGCTTTGCATATGGACAAAGTCTGCACCCTGTTCAAATATATTGACGCGCGAATTTCGTTTGTATTTTACCATCGACCACTGAAATAATGGCTAACAAATTTTAAACGTCGTCGCTCGGCGGAAGACGCGCTTGCATGTATCGGAACATTCTCGATTATTGTAGGCCGATTCCGTCTGTTGCCTTTGTTGTCGCTGAACCTTGCGTAATCTGTCTGTATGCGCGACGCGAGTCGTGTTGTACTTTCTGAAAGGTATGAGAGAACCAGTGGTTACGCTGGAACCTTCGACGTTTCATGTATAAGAGCCGACGCACTTCGCCCACCGATCAGATTTTCGACGATCGCTGACTTGTGCTGATCGCTATCATTGTATACCTTGAGTGTCACAATTGCTTTTCTGGGTTCAAGTTCGCCCAATAAAGAGTTAGTTTCGTTATTCATGGTTTTTGATACTGTGTTCTTCACCGTCACTACAGTGTGACAATATGCTAACCTCGGAAATGCTCTATATAGACAGCCACTGAATTATATGGAAAAAAAATTATTCGTTGCCAGAAGGCTGAATTCTAGCGGCCCTAGGAAGCGCAGTTCAGATATACTACTTCAAATGGTTTACGAACATTCCGCGAATACCAGACAGTTAAAAAAAAAAAAAGGCTGAAACACAGTATTCGCAAATTCGCAGCACTGCAAGATACTCGGATATTCGAGTTTCATAAACTGTATGTGTTCGAGCATCTTAAGCAGACACAGCGTGATATAGAAATTTACAAATTACGTGAAACTTGCTAGTGCTTACGGTTGCTTATGCAGATGGTTTTGCGTAAATCCTATTCGTAAATTAGTGGTATAATTATTAACCTTTCTGCGCGAAAAAAGACTTGAACACGTGAGGGGATCTTGTAGTAGGTGGTCGCGGAATCTATTAGTAGGTTTTATTTTCGGCTCTTCCCTTCTCGCGGAGAACGTGCGAGCAAGCCTGTAACGCATCGTTCGGATCAATCAGATCGTTATGCTTGTCCGTCTGCGTCCTAAAAATGCGGCTTTACGATCTGCATAATTTGATGCTGCAAGTATCTTCCCCACTTACCCCTCAGCGATATCGTTGGTCGATAAATATCTATAGTGGATTTAAATTTTACTGCCCATAAAGTGCAGAGCCTCGGGAATCAGCGCGCGCCTTTATTATTCTGCATAAGAAGCGCATCGTGCCGTGTAGTCGTTATCTCGATTGCACGCACCCCATGGCACACAGAGGATTAGCTTTCTGTAATTATATTTCGTCGCGAAACGTCTTTAACAAGGGTCAAAGGGGGATTCGCTTGCAGAAACCGTCGTAACGAAAACATGTTAACTATAGCATTATCGCTTATACCTTTGCAACCAGACCTACCGACGCCCCTCACTCTTACTTTGGTATCGTGTGCAGAGGCACGAAGCCATTGCTCGACCACGCGCGTGTCGCACGCACAGATGGCGCCGTTTTGGCCCGACGCATGACGCAAACGGGGCTAAATCTATAAAGCCTCGCGGCGATCGTCGTTCCGAGAGGTGCATCTCGGCGGTGTATATACATTTCTCCATCCGGCAGGATTAGCGGTGTAGGAGAGAGCTCACTATGCCATCGTATAGGTATACCTTACAAACTAATAGTGGTGTTCATCGGGGAGTTGTGAGGCTTACAAATGTGCAATTTGTTGCAAAAATATGACGCGTTCTCGGCTATTATAACACCACCACCCTCCTTGCGTTCGACACGTACGCGGTCCAAAAATGGCGGGGAAACAGTGGGGCAGCGCTTGTAATGCATTTGCCGCGGCCAACTAATTTCTCGGCGATAGAAGGCATCCCAGCATTCCAGCGTGCTCTTTGCCTCGGCTCACCTCGTCTCTTCTTTGTGACTTTCAAAGGCTCTCTCCTCTCGTTCGTCCTTCCCTCAAAAAAAAATGATAATAATTAAACTATGGGGTTTTACGTACCAAAACCACAATATGATTATGAGGCACGCCATAGTGGGGGACTCCGGAAATTTGGACCACCTGGGGTTCTTTAACGTTCGTCGATGCTTATGATTATCTCTTGGCATCCACCTTTGAAACGGGTGGTGACACAGCCACCTACACTGCTTGAGTTTTAATCAGGGTAAGTCGGCGTGCAAGTTTGGCGCGGCGCCAACTGGCGTACTCGCTAGCATGAGCGCGCACTGAGCACCATGTGGGCGCCGGCAGCGGAAAGGCGCGCGCAGTTCAACAATCGAATCGAATCGGCCAAGAAACGCAAAGCCACCCAATTTGTCTCGATGCACACCTTGCTTGCTCTGGATGCTAGTAAGTAAGTCTCGATGCCGTCTACGATTTCTATACCGCAAAGCATCTGGCTCCCCCCGAGACGCAAGTTATCAGAACAGCCGAGAACCTTATCAGAAGATTGGGCGCTCCCTGTCTATCTTACTGCGTGGTTGTGGCTTCTGCTGCTGGCGCGAGCGTTGCGCGCGCAGTTTTAGTAGAGCGCCGCTTACGCTCCGCTCCACTCAGATTTGACGCTCTGAGATACTGCAGGGAACTGCGTCGATTTCGCATTTGATGAGCGCGTCTTGCCGAGACGCGTGCGACGCGCTATCAACTCGGCTGCAAAACCATAGAGTAACATACGGATTACAAGAGTGGCCACTCCAGCATAAAAGCGGCCGAGCTACGCAGCTTCATGCCGCCCGCTAGAGGGAAATACAACACTCACTGTCGCCAAGGGAACGCGCGTACTACCGTAAAAACCCGGAATATAGGTCGAACTTTTTTTCAAAAACAAACCATTGCGAAAAGTCGACCCTCGTCTTATATACCGGACATTGGCGGAAAAACTAGGAAAGTCTTCCAACAATGGGCAGATGAAGTAAACAGCCGCCTTCGCCATCGCATTCAGGCTGCTTTTTCACATTTTGTTTCAAAATGAGCGGAAGCCGACGGCAATTCACCGTCGCCTTCAAGAAAAAGGCGATTGAGTGCGCGGACGCCCACGGCAACCCCGCCAGGTTGCCGTGGGCTTCGTATCGTGCGACCATCGACCCGCGAGTTTGTCAGCACCTGATCATCACGGCACGGAGCAGCATTTAAATAAATACTGTCACCATTGTGCAGCCGACTGAGTCGCATTTGTTTAAAGGTAAGGGGTCTTTCGGTACTTATGCCATCGAAAACGATTTTTTTTTTTTCATTTTTAGAATTGGTTAGTTGGGGGGTCGACCTATATTACGGTTCGACCTATAGTCCGGTTTTTACGGTAGCTATCTACTGTAGTAACTTTTCTATAGTGCACTATACGTCTACTTGTCCATGTGGCTGTAGATGTAGACATTATCAACGGGATCAGCCGGCCGTGAGCGGTGGATGATAAGATTAGTATATAGAATGAAGCGTACCGCATCGCTAAAAAATATCGGCCATGGTGTGATCACGCAAGGTGACACTACAAAAGATGTGCGATTACGTCTGCGTGGTCTTTGCTGGGTTCGTCTGCCAGACGTCTGTCTGCTTGGTTGCTGCTTGGTAAGAAGGCCTTCATTACGTTCTTTTATCCCTTCATTACTTTGCAAATTGCTTATGTATTTGTCACTTCAGTCGTAAGTTGACATTTGTCACATTGTGCTGTTCGGCGCAGAGAGCTTTTTGTGTTCTTCACTTCGCGCATGATGTTCGTGGATTACTTCACATTATGTAATAAACAGCAATTTGGAATGCTGCGCAGCACGTTTGCGAGAAAATCGTTTCTTGGCGCGAGAAAGTGAGTCGGCACACGCCGGTATACGCAGTGTGAATTCAATGCACGTGTGTGCAATTGTGTGAAAGAATGCAGTTATGCTTAGGATCGTTATTCGTGGCGTGCGCAGATTGCTTGAAGCCTTTGTTACGAGCGCAATTAGAGAGAACTTGCAAATTGAGAAGAATGTTTGTAAGCTGTGGCTACGACGTATTCTGAATAAACACTCCTGCCTCACTAGCTCATGCATGGCACCGAAGGTTGCTTTTTTTTTTTTTTAGCTGCGACAATTGCACGTGACGCTTTTCGCGAAAGGGCGATCTGAAGTGCGTAGGTGAAAATTTGTGCGAAGGCGGGAGAGACGACATAACCAATACTTTTTTTTTTCAGGTCATGCCGACCATAGTCAAGTACTACGGGAATTACTGCTGTGTTGCGAGGTGCAGTAACAACGGCAGGACAGGGAGAGAGCGTGGTTGGCTGACAACTGCAGTGAGCAGCCTTCATTCCTTGTTTGCCATGCAGCCCGAAACTACCACTTAATAAGAAAGGTTAGGCTTCAAAGGACGAGCGTTGTTTTGCTCTTTAATGCTAATGCCGTCTTCTGCAGTTT
This sequence comes from Dermacentor silvarum, assembly GCF_013339745.2. NCBI lineage: Eukaryota > Metazoa > Arthropoda > Arachnida > Ixodida > Ixodidae > Dermacentor > Dermacentor silvarum. The sequence goes on from NC_051158.1 coordinate 30,282,076, forward strand.
TACTGTTCTGTGGGGTTTTTCATAATATCGCCTGTTTATTCCTTTTGCGAAATTTATTCTCAACATGTGACAGCTGTATTGGCATGTCTCTCATTGTGCAGTGCACCCATCTTTTTGTGCTTGCGTTCATCGAACGTTGCGGAAAAAAAGTGTGCATGTGCTTACTGAGAATATGACTTGAAAATAATATGTTTCGTATCTTCCAACACTTGTCATGTTTATTTAAAATGTCTGCATAAACACACAGTGGCATCGTGTGCTTGCTGCTCTGGTGGTACAGCTTACACGAAGCTACTCGATGCATGCATGCAACGCATTAAAAAATCGAAATATAGCCTCCGGGACGAGTACTCGTACGGAAGCGATCTTGAAGGCCGTGTAAATTTTCTAATCACCAAAAAATAACCTTCGGGGATTAGTTTTTCTGCGGTCCAAATCTCTGAGGCTGTGTAGATTTCACACACCCGCTAGGTGCGCTGCGAACCAACATCGGCTAGAGTTACTGTATATGCTACCAAAGGTCCCGTAGGGAGCATATACAGTAACTCTTAACATCGGCCGCAGGGGCCTATGGAAGTGTCCTCTCTTATCCTTGTATGTTACTCTATGGCAAAACGACGAAGAGGCCAAGTAGACACGCTGTCACGCTCCGCTCAGTCGGCTTTGTAGCGGAGCGAGGGATGCGGTCTTAGTTCCGCTGCCGGTATGAGCGCTGTGCGCAAGCGCAGTAGCGTTCCCGCTAAGCGGTTGTGTGGCATTTGCTAGCATATGCCGGTCTGAGCGGAGCGGACAGCAAGCGCTCAGCTAAAACACACTATTATAGCGTTAGTGCCGAGCTGCTTTGTGCAGTTCAACATAATGGTGCATACACTGGTCTCAGCAGAACAGACAGTAAACGTGAAGCTATATCTGATCCCTTTCAAATGTACGTGAGAGCACATTTTTTTAGCCTTTTGGCTGCCTTATACCTCACTTTGGCCTTCCTAAGTGTGCACGCTATAAGATGGCGTCAAAAGAATTGGGAAAGAATTTGAAAAAAAAAATAATTTCAGCAGTCAGCCTTTAGCTGGACGGTAAGGTGCACGCTGCAGGAGGTGTTACAAGAAACACTATTTAACCACGACTCAACAACGACGCCATCTCGCGCCCTACAGACGAGAAGCCCGAAACCATTCTAGCTACGACGAAAATCAAAGCATTCAGCCGTAGCCTCGTGGAGCCTCTCTTCACCAGCTTAGAGTAAGCCTAGGTGTCATCCCGTTTATTCCGATCAACATTGAGTGAACAAGCAAGGCCGACGCCTCGAACCAATGTATTGTCAAGAGGAACTGCCTTCGATGTCAGGGCCCTGAGGAAGGCCAGTCTAGGTTGGCACCATGGGCTGTGGCTCCCCCTTTTACGTCCTGTGTTGATCGATTCGAGTATGCCTGGCCGCGACACATTTGTCTTGTGGATAAGTGTTGACCTGCCTCTTGAGACCTCTAGCCTAGGTTTCAGCCACAGGAATATTCATGCTGTAAAGACTTTACCACGTAACCGTTTCCGAAATGGCTCCTCAATCTTTTTTTTTTTGCGGGAAACGTCTTTAAAGATGGTCACAGGTGGTCGCTTGGGAAAATTAATGTAGCTAAATCATGTTACAACATGATCGCTCATACCTTTGCAACCACGCTACCCGCACACCTTACTTCGGTATCGTTGTGTAAAGGAGCCCTTACTCAGTCATGCGCGTGTTGGTCGTGTTGTCGCGCCACCTGTGCAGCGACCTTTTTGAACCTTTAATTCCCATTTCATCCATACGTGCACCGCAAATCACGTGACACGGAGGCAGTCGCCAAATACGCTGGCCTCGGGGTGGTGCTGCTGGAGGAAGTCGCGTAGCCTCAGCAGGAAGCGCAACCGAGACCAGGTCCCGTTGATCCACATGGGGTTGCACATCGTGGATCTGCGGTCGTAGTTCACGTCGTACACGGCCAAGCCCACCCCTATGTCCGTCGCTTCGAGAGTCCAGGCGCTGCAGATCTGCGCAAGATATCGCTCATCCGATCACTCGCTTCATCCAATCACCTTATCCTCAGACATCGCCAATGATGCGCTCAAAGCTGACTGATTTATGCACAACCGGCTGTGTGCTCTTGTTAAGCTGTCTCAGTGATAAGCATTTTTTGCCCATGCGCCCCCTCCTACTATATGCTTGTGTTGGAAGTGGGAAATTATTATTATTATTATTATTATTATTATTATTATTATTATTATTATTATTATTATTATTATTATTATTATTATTAATGGGTTTTTGGAAGGTGATGAAATTCCGGCATGCCTAAAAACGGCAGTTGTTTTACCGCTACATAAGTCAGGGAAGAAAGATAAGATTGAAAACTATCGGCCAATTTCTATCTTACCGGTTATTGCTCAGGTCTTAGAAAAATTTCTCTTCCACACTATGTCTTCTTTTCTTAACAAATTTTCTATCCTGACCGATCGCCAGTTTGGTTTTGTTTCTGGGCGCGGTACTGTTGCACTGCTTGAAGAATTTGCAGGCGACCTGTTCTCGGCATTCGATCAGAATCTTTTCGCGTGTGCTCTCTTCTTAGACGTAGCGAAAGCGTTTGACACCCTGAACCACCAAATCTTGTTAAGTAAACTGTATTTTTTGGGATTTCGTGGACCCTTTTACAACATTCTCAAAAATTACTTGAGCAACCAATTTCAAGTGGTCGTTTTCAGTGCTAAGTTGTCGCTGAATGCGGGTGTACCGCAGGGGTCAATTTTATCGCCATTGTTGTTTAACATCTTCGTTAATGACTTTCCTTTGGCGATTTCCAAATGTTCTGTGTTCCAGTATGCTGACGACACTGTGTTACTAGCAAAACATCTATCTTACAAAATGTCAACTGAAATGTTGCAAAATGACGTGTACAATGCGATGCTTTGGTTCAGTAACAATGGAATGGCTGTCAATGCCCCAAAAACACAACTGGTATGTTTTCGCTCTCCACTCAAGACTACTGTGATTACCTTGCCTCTATACTTACATAAGTCTAACTGTGTTCCTTGTAAGTGTACTCCTATTCCATACGTAGATTGTGTTAAATATCTTGGAATATTTTTCGATAGCAACTTATCATGGCAACATCACTTATCACTCATTTGTTCAAAACGGAGGTCAGTCGCTTGGCTGATGTTTAATATGAAAAGTATTGCGCCTCTCTCTGTAAAAAAATTGATTGTGCATGCATTGGGTTATAGTGTAATGAGATATGGTATTACGGTCTTCGGATTCTGTTCGGATCGTTGGAGATGCAGGGTAGACAGGATTATAAAAAATATTCTTATAAATGTTGCCTACAATTCCCAAACAGTAACAGCTGCAAATATCTTCCGTGAACTTGGTCTGCCTAATTTTCATTCTTTGCTCGTTGAAACAGTTGTCATAAAACACTTCTGGACTTCCGCTTTCAAACAAAAAAATACCTCCACAAGGGAACTTCGTAAACACGTCCGCTATATGGTTCCTCGTTCATCCACAAAGTATGGTGCGGCCAGACACTGTGCATATGTGCCGGACATGTTTAACAAGTTACCGAATAAAATTTTTAACGCTACTTCAAAAAGCATGCTGAAAGAACTATTGAAGGAGTCATGGTGAAACTAACTTCCACAACACTTTGGCATCATAATTTTCACTGCTTCAACTTCTGTTTCACGTAGAATAACCAAATGTTATCTTATTTTTTTCTGGTCATTTTTTTCTTTGTCTTTCTGTCTCATCAACATCTTTTTATTTACCGTTTGTATTATGTTCATGGCACGGTCCTACAAGCCAATTGAGGCTTAGACCGGCCTGTTTGTGTTGCTCTGTATTTTTTTGGTGAATAAACATTATTATTATTATTATTATTATTATTATTATTATTATTATTATTATTATTATTATTATTATTATTATTATTATTATTATTATTATTGGGTACGAACTTGTACCCATTGGGTAATGGGTACAAGTTCGCCTGGGTTAAAGGCGGCAAGATTTTTGTAAAGAAGGACGAAGGTGCGCCTTTGATCCGAGTGATCAGGCCAGCTGATATTGCTAGGATTGTATAAGCAACATGGCGTCTAGTTTCTGTGTGGTTCCGGATTTTAGAAGTTTCAAAAATACGTTTGGCCTGAGGTCGCAACATAATTTTACTCTCGTCAGCGTAAACATAAGAAGCCTCCGAAAGTACTGGAATGAATTTAAAGAGATAGCGGAAGCGGCTAGCAATTACGTTGACGCTTTTGTTCTCACTGAAATAAATATACCACATGTCGGTGCCGATATGTTTACGCTGTCTGGTTATCGTTCACATTTCGTGACCCGGCCACGAGGGCGAGGAGGTGGTTTAGCGATTTTTGTCCGTGGCACGTATATTACGTCTCAAGTAGATATTACGTTCGTTCATGCGGAATGCCTGGCCATAAATATAAATCTTTCAAATGCAGATTTAATCCTCCTTTCCATATATCGTCCACCATGTAACAGCGTGAGGCAATTCTTGGCAGAACTCGATGAAATACTGGGCAAATGGGGTTCAGCTGTGCAGTTATGCTTAGCTGGTGATTTGAACATAAATACGCTATGCGTCACGTCAACTACTGTTTCCGATTACCTATCCATTTTGTCTTCTTATGGTATGGAATCCATCATAAATCATCCGACTAGAGAAGAGTGTTTAAATAACCGAGTAGTAGCGTCCTGCATAGACCACATTGTGGTGCGGGCATCTGACTATTCATTGGCTGCTTGCGTCATAAATCAGAGGTTAGCCGACCACTATTTTGTGGCCTGTCGCCTTTCGAATCCTTCTCTAGCTGTAGAACATCAATCGGCTGGGAACACTAAAAGAAATAAAATGGAAATTCAAATCACTAATACAAAAATGTTCGACCAACACATCACTAACTTTGACTGGTGTTTGCTGATTGATGGCAGTGCACCCGATAAGGTTTATGAAAAGTTCTCCACTCAACTTAAACACTTTGAGCGCCTAAGTACATATACTGTTATGAAAAAGTGCAGAAGCAATGTTAGCTGGCTTAATGCCGATATTATGCGTGCCATATCATTTAGGGATTGGCTCTGGAAGCGCTGCAAACGTTCGCCTAAAAATGAGGGATTAAAAGCTGAATACAAAATGGCAAGAAACAGGGTAGTCGGGCTTTTGCGAACAGCGAAAAGAATGTATTTTTTAAATAAATTCAACCATTCGCGCAATAGTCCCGCGAAAACGTGGTCGTTAATAAATAATCTTAGGAGAGGAAGTGACGTGCTTACTAATCCCATCGACTCATTTCCAGATGACAAAACTGTGGTAGTTAACGCATTCAACCGTTTTTTCTCGCATGCTTCTGAAAACGCTTTAACCCAACAGGAAAATCATTGTACGTTGAAGGAATCTGTGTCGGCGTCCGCTTTTTTGCCTAGCTTATCACCGCCTGACCTGAAAAGGATTCTTTTTAGTTTTCGGCAAAGTAAAACACCAGGAATAGATGGCATATCAGTAGGCACTCTCCGAAGAAACTTCGATGTGCTTGCGAACATCTTGCTTTTTTTAATTAATGGCTTTTTAGAAACTGCAGTAATTCCCGAGACTCTGAAAACGGCTATAGTTAAGCCACTATACAAGGGAGGCAGGAAAGATAAGGTTGAAAATTATAGACCAATCTCAATTTTGCCGGTACTTTCCCAGATACTCGAAAAATTCCTGTACGAATGCTTGACTTCTTTTTTAATGAAGTTTTCGATTTTATCGCCCAGACAGTTTGGTTTCGTTGCGAATCGAGGTACCACAGCCCTGTTAGAAGAATTCTCAGATGAAGTACATTCGGCATTTGAAAACAATTTATTCACCTGTGCGCTATTTCTAGACATAGCAAAAGCTTTTGACACAGTGAATCATAACATTCTACTAGCGAAACTAACTTTAATGGGATTCAGAGGACCATTTCACAACGTACTGCGAAACTACATGTATGGTAGGTCACAGATAGTTATGGCCGACAAGGAAACCGTCAGTAGCAAGCAATGGCTTACAGCCGGTGTTCCTCAGGGGTCAATTTTATCACCTCTTTTATTTAACATATTTGTAAACGATCTTCCTCTAGTAATTTCTAAAGGTACTATCTATCAGTACGCTGACGATACAGTAATATTAACGAAGCATATAAATTATGAAAGGGCTGTGGCCGCCCTGCAAACTACAATACATAGTGTAATGCACTGGTTTGCGAAAAATTGTATCAATGTAAATATCAAGAAGACACAGTTAATATGTTTTAGAAATCCCTTAAAGACCACAACAATAAACATCCCAGTATTCTTGCATGACCAGCACTGCGTTTCATGTACGTGTGCCCCGGTTCAGTATGTAGACTGCGTGAGATATCTCGGTTTATTTATAGATAGCAGCATGTCGTGGCAGCATCATCTGGCCTATCTGTGTGGCAAACTTAGGAGTGTCGCTTGGTTGCTTTTTAATATAAAAGGTTTTACTCCATTATCGGTAAAGAAAACCATAGTGCATGCTCTCGCGTACAGCATATTGCGATATGGAATCACCCTATTCGCTTTTTGCGCATTGCGATGGCAAACACGAATTGACAGCTTATTAAAAAATATTTTGAAAAGTGTTGCCTATGGCTGTGGCCAGGTGTCAGATGAAAATTTATTTTCATCATTAGGTTTTCCTTCATTTCAATCGTTATTTAAGCAAACTGTTGTTCTTCGTCATTTTTGGAACGACCAATTCAGAGAGAAACACGTAGCCCCTCGACTTTTGAGGGACAACAAGCGTTTTAAAGTGCCTCGTTCATCAACTAGGTATGGTGAGGCACGACGATCTGTCTATGTGCCAAAAATCTTTAATGATCTGCCTGACGAAATTTTCTCGGTTCAATCAAAAAGGACTTTAAAGAAAATGTCATCTTCCATTTGAGTTTTTCTGTTTTGTATGGGTATATGTTTATTGGATGTAATTTGGTTGCCTTAACCTGTACGTATATATATATATATATATATATATATATATATATATATATATATATATATATCTGTGAAAAAATGTTCACTACGTTGTCTTAACATGTTTTTAATTTTTGTTTTTTGGTCTATACATGCGTGAAAAAAATGTTCACTACGTTGGAATAACATGTATTCAATTTTTGTTGTCTATGTAAGCGTAAAACTATGTTCACGCTACATTGAAATAACATGTCTCTAATTTTTTTTCTTTGCACAACTTTTTTTGTCGGCATTAAGGTAACGTCTGTATGTATATACGCTGATCTCATCGCTGTTGCCGGCGCTGCCGGGCCTAGTCACACAAGCCATTCAGGCTTCGACAGGCCCGCCTACTATGTATTTGTTCTTGGTGTGCATAAATAAATATTATTATTATTATTATTATTATTATTATTATTATTATTATTATTATTATTATTATTATTATTATTATTATTATTATTATTATTATTATTATTATTATTATCATCCATAGAATACAGAGTCTTTATAACGCCCACTTTCATGACCTTGATATTTTCCACAACTCTCTGTCTTTGTTCTGCTCTCAGCTTTCCGTTGTTGTGTCTTAGTTTCACCATATTGTTCAACTTCCCTTCTCCATTTTATTATGTATGCATTTTGCGCCTTCGGTTACATGTATTTACACTTTTCTTTTCAAGATTGATATTTTTTATTCATTGTTTTTTTTTTCACTGATACTCCCCTGCTGTATTTCTTTTTCTATGTATACGTGCACCAGCACCCAGACCTCACGGTTGTTCCTGGGCACGATAAATAAATGATTGATTATTATTATTATTATTATTATTATTATTATTATTATTATTATTATTATTATTATTATTATTATTATTATTATTATTATTATTATTATTATTACAGAGAGTGCTCTTGAGGAAAACAGTGGTTCAGAATGATATTACTGTTGGAGGAGCTATAAGGGAAATCAGAAAAAGTTGGCAATAATTGCTGGTTCTACATAAGAAGGTTGATTCTCCCTTATTGATGCAGAAAGAGTTCACGATGGTATCTAAATCAGTTAGGAAACTCGAAGGATCGGTGTCGTTTTTTTTTTTTTTCACAGAGATGTACGACTCTGTATTGAAACAGCAGCAGAGAGATAGATGTACGACTCTGTATTGAAACAGCAACAGGGTATTCATGAGCGTCAAACGTCTGATGCTGCTGCACTGGAAGCTCTCAAAACAACAGTGTTAACTGAGACGGCATTAATACAAAAACTAGAAGAAAACCAACATGAAATTGAGCAGTACAGCAGAAGAAAGAATCTTGAGATTCATGGTCTGCCAGAGAAAAATAGCGATAGCTTAACACAAACAATTATGCAAATGGCAGCAAAACTGTAACGGTCTGGGATTTCATCTGACGACATTACGACCGTACATCGCTTGAAAGTCAAAACTGGTGGTACACCGGCGGTCCTGGTGCGCTCTACATCTCTAATTTGGAAGGAAGAATGGTTTGAAGTGAGTGGGAAGCTAAGTGAAGGTGTATCAATTCCAAACATCTGCTTAAATGATAACTTGACCAAAGCAAACCGTGATTTCTGGAAAGCCAGAACGAATGCAAATGAGGAGGGCTGTCAGTTTTGTTGGACAAAAGGAGTCAAGATCTTCGCGAAAAAGCATGAAAGAGCGTCTCTTGCTCGAATCGGTAAACAAGCAGACCTGGAAAACATTGTTTAGCCAGCGTGCCTTTTTGTTTCCGCCAACTACAGGACTTCAGTTCATTTAAAACAGAATTTTGATGCAATTCTGATCAAAGTTTCACCGACCGCATTTCGATGGGGGCGAAATGCGAAAACACCCGTGTACTTAGATTTAGGTGCACGTTAAAGAACCCCAGGTGGTCCAAATTTCCGGAGTCCCCCCACTACGACGTGCCTCATAATCAAATCGTGGTTTTGGCACGCAAAACCCCATAATTTAATTTAATTTAAAGTTTCACCGTTGTGAGCGTTAATATGCGAAGTCTGCGTAAATACTGGGAAGAGTTTAAATTTCTGGCTGAATTGGCGGCTGGATTTCTAGACGTTTTTGTAATAACAGAAATCAATGATTCCCAAGCTTGCCTTGATACATTCACTTTGCAGTGCTTTTCCACACATAGTGTTATAAGAAGCGGGCGCGTCGTGGCGGGGGCATTGCTATCTTTGTAAACGACAACTGTGAAGTTTCTTCTCTGATGCTTCTTTTGCACTTGATGAATCTATAATGGTCAAAGTTTGCAAGAAGTCATTTTCGGTGCATATCCTGTCGATTTATCGAGCGCCCTCATGCAGCCTTTCACGGTTTCTTGTAGAGATTGACGAAACTTTGTGGCAGTGGAGCTCAGTGGACCAATTGTGTTTGATCGGGGACTTTAATATAAACATTTTATACCCTGAAAAGGTATCTGTTTGTGATTATCTATGTTTTCCGCTTATGGTGTGGAACGGACAATTGGAGCTCCTACTGCATGGGAATTAATAAATAATAGCCTAGTGCTGTCCTGCTTAAATCGCATAGCGGTCAGAGCTCCCAAATGTACATTTAGGTCATGTACTATTCTACAAAAGTTAGCTGACCACTACTCCGTAGCATGCCGTCTTGTTTTACCCGACGCGTCTGGAACGCCGTCGACCGGAATTGCATCTGGGCAGCGCAAATGCCTTGTCCCTACTGTCAATCAATCCAAGCTTGATCATCTTATCGTTTCGTTTGACTGGACATCCTTAACCAAGGAAGATTCGTTGGGGAAAATGTATAAAAGGTTCGTTACGCAACTAAAAAATTTTGAATTACATTGCGCACGGTTGGTAGCCAAACCGATAAGAAAGGTGATTAGCCTAAGGTTAATGAAGTTCCTCTAATTAGTTAAACATTAGGTGCTGCGTTTTTGTGCAATTGATAACAGATTTCTCTGTTCTCCATATGATACACTACAATTGTGCGGTCTGCCACAGGTCATATTGAAAATTATACGGGTTACATCACCTGCGACTGCTGAGCTGACCACAGACTGTCTATGGTAGATCATGTGTAAGCCATACCATCCAACTCCCTGGGAAATAAAAAAAAAGGAACTGTCGTTCTCAAACATCCAGATATCGGGCGTGCTGTGAATGCCACGGGAAACCGTACCACATAGCCCGCATACTTTCGACAAAGACTGTACATATCTGTGTCATACTCTTCGACGACATACAACACATGGTACATGGGCCATTACACGTGATGTGGTTTGTACTCACCTTGTAACGTAAGGATCCTCGGTTCTCAAACGTGATGGCGAAACCGCCCGCGTGGTCGTAAGTCATCAAGGACATGAACACGTCGTCGTAGTTGATATTCGTACTGTACCCAGAATTCGGGTTGTCGCAGATCTAGATTTAGGAAAGAAAATACAACAAAAAATGTGGGGACGAGTTAAGTATAGTTACCTAGACCTGAAATGATTAAAGTCCAACGTTGTTCTACGCGCACATTGTGTACTAGTTACTCAACTCTATATCGATGAGTAACGGGTTATTACATACCTGCGCTTGTTCTATGTGAACGGGGTCGGCGTGACATTGAGTGAATGAAGGAGCGAATGTTGAGTTAGTGCAGGGGGTTCTAGCATCGAGTATCGCTGGAAGTTGTCAAGTGTTTATAAGGGACCAACAAGGAAGGCCTTAACCTGTAGCCATCAACCTGACAAAGGACGAGTTGCCTTTCTCAAACGTTGGTTCCAAATTGACTCGTGCCTTTGCCTATGTTCAGATATACCAGTGAACACTTTCAAAAAATTTAAAGGTTGCCTGTGGCAGATTGCGCAATTCTAGTTTATGAGCTGGTCTACTCGAAGAGACGGGCATTACTCATACAAAAAAACTGAAATACGTATTCGATTAATTCACATCAATTCAATAATTGTGTGTTTTACTAATTAAATTATGGTCCATATTGCAATTTACAAATTCTAGCCGCGAGTTCGCAAGGTGGATCCACTTGGAACAAATTCTCAGAATGATACCAGTTTCGAGATATTAATTCCCCAACTTTGCGCAGAAATGCATTGGCGCCCCAGTTACTTTACTGCTTCAATGCATAAACGACGTTTTCTTAAGAAAGTAACTGGAACGCCAATACATTTCTCCCCAAAGCTCGGGAATTAATATCTCGAAACTGTTGTCATTCTGAATTCGTTCCAAGTGGATTCGACTTGGGAACTCGACGGCTAGAATTTGTAAATTGCAATATGGGCTATAAGGTAATTAGTTAATAATTACTAGTGAAATTTCTTACTTATTCGATTATGCATTCCAATTTTTTGTGCAAGTAATATCCGCCTCTTTGAGTAGACCAACTAGAATTGTGCTATATACACAGCCAAATAAAAAAATAATGTGTTCACTGAAACACCCTATATATGCAGAGATAAAAATTATTAGATAGTAGGGTCCCATAGAACTGAAATGGCACCTGCAATCAAAGTTACATAGGTAGACTTGCGTCGTTAGGGAAGAACACCATGCAAAAAAATTCACTGTAAGACACTTACGAGACAAAAGATGCAGATACGATTATAGGAGGTCGACAAATACAAGAAAAAAGGTCGAAGTTTCGCCCGACAGGCTAAGCATCAATTGCGATAACAAATTGGTAGAGAGCTGTACGTAGTAAGGATAGTAGTTTTATCGGCTGGATAAACTTGGACACATTCGCTTACTAACTGAATTAACAAGCATGATGTCAGCACACACAAACATGACTAGATCACACTCGTTGACCGCAGACAACCGCTGTCAAAACGCTGGCGTGAGCAAGCTCGCCCGCAGCACCGAGCGAGCGAAGGTTCCTGCGGTCTATCGCTTCAAAGGAAACTGAGCAGCGAAAGCACAGAGCATACAAAGGTAGGAACTGTGTGCAGATCGCTTTGAAGATACGCTGTGCGCGACCGCTCGCAGCCGCGCAAAGTATAAGTACGCAGTTGCTGGCAGACTAGAAGCCACAACCCCCTCCCACCCGCGCTGCCTTCCCGCTTTCCTCCTTTCGCGTGCTAGATTGAATTGCCAGATCGCCATGCGCTGCGTCGCTAAATGCGTAGTTGGTTCCGGAGCACAACGCCCCCCCCCCCCCCCCCCCCTCGGCCTTTCGCACGACGGAGACAATCACGTTTGCGCTCCGCCGTGCGTTCACTCAGCACATACCATTTCGACGCCGGGCGACGATTTTATCACCCTTGTACTTTATACGGAACCTCACGGCAACGGCGACGGCAGGAATCTGCTTGGAGTGTCCATATAAATGTTATCTCAATAAAAGAAAAGACCACAATGACAGATATGAGGAAAAATCCAAACCAAGGTCTTGTGCTTAAAAGAAAGTCCATGTCGACTATGCAAAATGGAAATTGCGATGTGAGTGACGACATTTGCCGTGGAAAGTAAATCCCGAAAACTAGATAGCAGTGAGTTGCAGAGTCTTTAAACAGTATTTTGCACGGACACGTGATTCCGCCAATGTTGAAAAAAAAAGTTGTCGCAGTTTCACCTGAAAGGCGAAGCATCAATTGCGATAGCAAATTTGTAGAGAGCTATACGGAGTAATGATAGTAGCTTTATCAGCTGTATAAACTTGGACATGCAGCAGCACCGGCAACATGCAGAACTGTTGTCGACGCCGTCGGCGTTTTGCCCGCGTTCGCTCAAAATGCGTGCAGCGTTGGTGACTGTTGCCGGAGCCTCTGCTATAAATAGGCACTTGGTGCCGCAGCTGAACGTCGCCTCCTTTCCCTCCCCCTCCCCCCTCCCCCACGACCTTTCGCGCGTCGGAAGAAGGCGCGTTTGCTCTACATATATGGTGATTGTAAAGAAGGAAAGAGGCGCCTACTTCTGCTACAGTGTACTAGTAGTACACTGTACTTCTGCAGCGCTTAAGGAGCACGGCGCAGAACGCGCGTTTGTTCTCCGCCGTGCGTTCACTCCCCGTGAAAGCGCGCCTCCCTCGCGCCCTTTCACTCGCACATGCAGCGTTCGGCACGCGGCGACGATTTCATCTCCATTGATGTCATACGGAACCTGACGGCGACGGCGACGGCAGAAATCTGCTTTTGAGTGTCCATATAATTGCTATCGCAATAAAAAAAATCCATTCTTGTGCGACTCCTGCGTCGTGTTTTCGATTTGCTGGCATACGGCACATTACCAATTGGTCCGCGAAACCAACCGTTCTGGATGGGCAAGCAGTATGCGTGACACACAGCCTCTAGCAAACCTATAGGGCGTTGTGTGTACGAAAATGATACGTGGCATATAAAATTTGTACGGAATTCCTGTGGCGTATGAAATCCCATAGAAATTTAGCATATAGTTGCGAGATGAAGTTTCACACATTGTCACTAAAATCCTCTCAAAAATACCATATAATACTTCATCAGCAGTGAATGAATTTGTTGGAACGCATTTATGGTACACCCGTCCTCACCCGTCCTCACAAGTAATCAGAACCCGCCTTAGTAGACGCTTTTTTGCTTCACCTGTGCAGGATACCAGAGATCTCTGTTTGGGACACTTTGAATGGTGTTTGCTCAATGCGTCTTTCTTTCGAAGCATTAATGTTTGTTCCTCACAGCCTGGGTCAGAGAAAGATATGCAGCTATATAGATGTGTCTTCGTTGTTCGGGTTAAATCTGAACGCAGCAGCGATGCAGCATAAAGATCTGACCTGTTTTTGGCAGCACCAATTTCGTGTGAGGTGAACTTGGTGCGTTACTCTCGGAGATTTGCGCCGTCGAGATTTTACGGGCGTCCCATGAAAAACATCGCAATGCGCGAAGCGAGCTGTCTCAAGGCTTTAGGAGCTGCAGTACTGGTGCCGCAGTACTGTTAGCGCCACCTTGTGACAAAGTGTTTAACGAAAGTGAACGCAACCATCACGTCGAATAATAAGGAATTTAGCGCCACAGGCAGGACCAACAAAGACGGGAGAACATAAAGAAAGGACGAGCACATTCATGTCTTTCTTCCCTTCTCTGTGATCGTGTTTTTTGGCGCTAAATTCAATATTATTCGACATGCACCACCTTGCCCAACACTGACTATTACAACCATCGTATCCAATACATCACACGTTGCACTAATTTGCTAGGGTAATATTGTCACGTACGACATTATATCACAAACACACACACAAAAAAAACTTTTTCCGTGTTCTCGTTTAAGACAGCAAGCTATGAAATGTATATCTCAGCGTCGCAAGGTTTCAGCACTACCGCAGCCACTACTGCTCTCGCCTGTATACTTCGAGGGTATGCATACGTCTACGGTAGCACTTCACCGCTGTATCAAATCTCTCTGTTGATCTTCACGTAAGAGATATCATTACGTTAGGGCAACTGTGGTTCGCCTATTCAAATACGTGCGAAAGCAGGAACGCTCCCGTTAGTCAAGCAGTCAAGCAATTCATAGGAATTGGTTGCATTGAAGAGCGAACGCCATTCATCTGGCAGAAGGAAGGAGAATTTCGTTTCCGAACTTCTTAAAAAATATACGAGAAGTGGTAAGGGAAAAAAAAAATCGCGTTTAGAAATGCGTAGCTCTGAAAAAAAAAGCAGATATCGTAGTCACGTAAAGTTGGCCTTTCAGAGCATCTCAAACCGACAATTTACGACTTTATCGCTCACGTGATATTGTGACAATGTTCACATATGTTTTGCAAAGGTCCTACTCCGGAATCGGTTGTTTATTTCAGAGTGCTGCGCGGTACATCAATTTTCTTCACTCTAGTTGCCCCAATAGGTGTGCAGTCCTTAAAGTAGTAATAGTTTTCAATTACTCAAAGGGAATCTAAAGGAAAACATCGACTCCGGCTAGATCGATTCAGCATTCCTCTATAAGTCTGTCACCGTCTTTCCTGCGACTATATACCCCATTTGATGCGTAGAAAATTGCCGCCGAAGGTTCCGCTGCTGCTCCTTAATTTGAAGCGCCCACGCCAAGATGGACGAGCTGACGTAATCCCCCACGTGACGTTGGTCACTTGCCGCTCTCAATGAATCGGCTGGGGTTACGTGACACGAGATTTACAATAGTAAACAGCAGGTGGCGCCACATCGGCTACGAATACTAATTCGTCGTAACAGAAGTCTGATCTTTCAGCCTAGCTCATCCTATTATTTTCCTTTAGTGTCCCTTCAATTACAAAGGTGTAAGCCTGACGATTCAGTTTTTAGAATTCTTTACGATGTTCGACAATTTCTCTAGAAAAATTCGTGGCCAATAATTAACATCCGCTCACAAATTAAGCTAGATTTAGATTGCGTTTTTCTCGCAAGGAACATCTTCAAATTAGGTGCAGTGGAGGCTGCGAAAAACGATGTCTCTCCTTTTACGCGTACCTGAGTCCCTGAGGTTATGCTGCCAATTAATGCGTACTTTTCTCCTGGAATGCGTTGATACTGTTCAGCGTGCGCGTGGATTACCTATATGCCACGAGAGATGTCGCTGTAGAGCGCAGAACGGAATGCGCGCGTACCTCCTGAGCCGTAGTACGTTGTTCGTACGGGTCAACTTCACAGTCACTGTAGAACGGCGGTTTTCCCTGGCTGCCGCTTTTAAGCTTGTACCGGCGCGCTCGCATGGTGACGGACAGGGACATGTTGGTGCGGACGTTGTGCTCCCAGAGGCAGGCCAGAGCAAGCGTCGCGTCGCGCTGCGCACAGAAAACACCACGCGGGCTGATCAAGAAGTAATAAAAACTAGAGCGAATCGAAATCCAAACCTGCTTCTGCCACGGAGGAAAGGCAGTTCTTAGTAAAACAAAAGGAATATATTGTTAAGATTGAAGACTGGGTGTGTCGGTACAGCATGGTACAATTTGAATTGCGCAGCATTCTGACGGGACGCACGGAAGAGAAACACGCACAGCCGATCACTGTGTGCGTTTCTCTTTTGCGTGTCCCGTTGTCAAAATGTTGCGCAGTCCACCTTCTAGAAAGGAATATCTTGGCAGCTCCTATCAACGAACGACTCAAGCATTTTTTGAGGAGGTGAAGCCTTATGTAGCTTCTAACGTGAAAGAACGGAAATTACTTTAAGCTATTCGCAGCCTCAAAGTAAACTCGAGTGGATGACTTTTTTTATTTCCCTTTTTGTAATGACATCCTCAGCCCCTTAGCACAGATGAAGAAGGAAGTGTTAATTTATTTAACCATTTCAATAAACGTGATATTAAGAGACCTACTAGGTTAAGCGATGCTAGTTTATTATATCGCAATTCATTAACAGTAAACACGTCACCTGCATACCGACAGTGCTACCTTAGTATGTCACAAACGACGCGATACCGAAAGGATGCTAGCGATACTGACAATCCAGCACGGTTTGGGTTTCCGCAATGCGAATCCAGGTGGAGCTTCATTTTTGTGTAAATTCAGTAATTGTGTGTGTGTGTGTGTGGGGGGGGGGGGGGGGGGGGCAACAGTTCTGCGCGTCGACAACAGTTCTGCGCGTTGCTGGTGCTGCTGTATGTTCGAGTTTATACAGCTGATAAAACTACCTTGAGTCGACCCCATGGCTGCTTCGCATACTACTCAGGCAGTAGCGCACCCAGGATATTTGCCAGGGGGGGTTGACAGTTTGCCACTACCATCTAAGCAGCACTAATTTCGATTTGTTCACGGGAAATTGTCAAAAAAAAAATGCGCTTTTGCGAGTGTGCCGACGATTGCGCGTCTTACATCTTAGTTGCAGCACTCAAATGCGTAAGGAAAGAAAAGGGGTTAAACAAAAGGGGGAGTTAAATCGGCCTCAGGGGGGGGGGGGGGTTACAACCCCTGAATCCCCCCCCCCCCTCCCCCCGTCGGTGCGCCACTGTACTCAGGGTTCCCCTACGGGAAGATGGTGTAATATTTTTTTGCAGTATCTGCGTTCGCAGTTCGATGTATATTGACCGCAATTCTACGATACTGTTCTTTACATATGATCACTATTGAACTAAAAGAAGAAAGTTTTAATCTTTAGAAACAAACAAAAAAAACGTAGTATACAGCTGCGAATGCGTTGTTTTCGATCAATTTCCTCTTGGCAGTTTCTCTTTTCGTTTTTTTTTTTTTTTTTTTGCATGCTCGCGCGAGCTAACGCCATTGGTGCGCAGCGAAGCATTGGCAGAACGCGCAGAGTGATAAATTTTTGTGACCGAACTAGCAGCGTAGCTTCCACAGTCTTGCACACCAGGCGTTGCATCTGATGTCTGAAACGGAGTATAGACTTTCAATATATGCCACCGGCAGCCTTTGTACGCCTGCCTGTATTTTGCGATGCTTTTACATAGGTTAGCATTGTCTTATGTATCGTTGGTTTTGTCGTGGTCTACTTAAGTACTGGTAAGTATGTATGTGCTAAGGAGTTACGAAAACAGCGCGTGCCTTGCTGCTTGATGCGCGGCTTACCATGCGGTGACCGTAAGTGATGCCGGGTTTCTGAGTGCGTGGGTCGACGAAGTTCACGGGTGGCATGATGACGCAATCAGACCTTGTATTATCGGCGTAGGACAAGTGTCCCAAGACAACAACACCAGTCGGAGTGAAGATTGTCCTGCGAAGAAGTGGGTGGGGGGGGGATGTGTCGGCTATATTCGAATGGGTGTAATAGACGAGCCTATATGTGATTTTGTATGTAGTCACTATAGACTGCTCGTTAACTACTGCGCCTCCTTGCAAAATTTTTTTCTGTATGTTATGTCAAGTAGTAGATGTGATGTATATAACGGAAGTCGATAACATGGTTATAGTCTACGGTCTGTTGCGGTTCATAAACCTATTAGTTGGATTATAGCATGAACTCCGTAGACATACTCGTCAAAAAAAGGAAAGCGCCAGGCCACAGGTTGCTTACGGGCAATATACTAATAAGCCTTCTACATAACTTTGCGTAGAGGTATTGAATAGAATTGTACAGTACCACATCTCTGACGTTTCTCTAAAATGTCTAAACAACTTGTAAGGGCTACACGTGTGATACAAAGCGTACCCTTAGAGGAGACAGAGCTTGGTTGTCACAATACATTTCTTAGATTATGCTGCGAAAATTCAGCTTGAGGAATAACGCTTACTTTTTATTCGGGAGAGTGATACACACAGTCACACCCAGTCACAAACACAAACACACACATGCGCAAACTTGTACGCGATGCACACTAAAAATACTATATATTACATTGTTTGGCCACGTGCATTAAGCAATTAAGCAGTGTTTAATTCACACGTAAGCGACCTGGTTTCTTCGCCGTTATCGTGGACAAGGCACTTGAAAAGGAATTTCGAACCACATTTGGTTTTCTTTTGTTTATTTTTCCTAAAACACCCGTATATACAGAACTTCTGCTTTCTGATAACTTCTTTAAAATGCATTGCACGTAAACTTGCAGAAACTGCAACCAACGATACGTTCGTCTAAATTTATGGCACACGAGGCAGAAGAAGCAGTGCAACTCGCACATTAGCATGCAAGGCCGGAGTTCTGTAGCCTCAAAGTGCGTCTCCACTTTCGCAGCATCTTTGTTGACCTCGATAAGAAGCCAAGTGCAGAGAGTGGCTACATTCAAGGGCTCAAACCCCGTCATACACTTCCGAACCGCACTTAACATTCGCGTACGATGCGACAGCTCGAGACTTACTTGATGTACTCCGCAACTGCGGCGCAGACTGGGGATGTCCTCAGGTAGATTCCCAAAAACGTGTGGGGCCGCGGGGCATTTTTTGACAGTGCGTGTTCTTGGATCTCCTGAGGTAAAACAAAGTAAATAAGAATGTTTAGCACATCTGCACAAAACTACCCGGTAAGCATTCATCGAGCAGATCCTCATGCGAGAGCAAGTAGATTTGAATGTCTCGAAGAATTTTCCGAATAGGAACGCGCTTACACACAAAAAAAAAGTGTGTCTGAACTAACTGATGCTCTAAACAATAATGAACCTCCATATGATCTCATCAGAAACTGTAATCGAAGCGAATACAGAAAGGGAGATCAACTGCTTGCTCGAAGAATTTTCTCCATAAAATGTTTCAAATCTGGCGCTGTTTACATGCTTTCTGTAATCAAATAATTATTATTCGCACATTTACAGTACAACCATCGCTATTTCATTATTATTTTATGTTTTGTAAACATTGTATACACGGCCTGCGTTCAACAATTATTTTTTTTTTTTTGCATATGTCCATGCGTCTGTAATCTGCTAAATGGCCGATGTCTCGTCGCCCGTTGAAGGGAAATAACGGCCATGGTAGAGAAGGCCTATTCAGACACTTTTTTTTTCTCTCTCGCTAAGTAAGAGTGCAATTCGTTCAACTAGTTTATAAATTACAATTTTCAATTTTTTGAGGCTGCTGAAGTTTACACAGAGGTTACTCAACTCTGTACAACCATGCACACAAGGGCCGTTAGGATCTTATAGAGGAGATTGTCTGCTGTCGGAATAGGCGCTCAAGTCTTCTGCCCTAAAACTATTTTCATTCGTTTGGTCGAAAAGGATTGATTTTTTTTGCTGACGTGGAGACCAAACTTTCATTTTCCCGAATTTCGCACCGAAGCTTTAGCGCCGGTACATCAGTGACGTCACTGATTTCAATGCATTTTCTCGTATGTTGGTTGCTTCGGCGCCTAAAGAGGTCGTAGCTATAGCTATCTTGTGATGCAGCTTTCCTCTACTGACAACTGACAAAGTGACCCGAGCGTACGCTGTCAAAGTGCCCGACGTCGTCACGGCGTGGCCTCAGAGATCGGGCGGCGCACTCTGTTTCACGGGGGCCGTATTCACGGCCATTTGGTGCGGGACTTCACGGTGGCGTCGCCACTAGTATTTCGGTTGCGCGTATTTTTCTTTACGTTTTCTTTTGCTTGCGATGCGCGCTAAACATAGAACTGTGTGGCTGTTTCTGGTTTCCAAGATGCCAACTAACTAGCGAAGCCTGATTTTATGCTAGTGTTTGTTTTTCCTGTAGCACAGGTGACGCTAAGACTTGTCACGCTCGAATATTTAGAAGCCAAACCTCAATAGCGTGGCTCGAAGATGCCTTTGCCTTCGTATTGGCTCCTTCATATTTCCGCCTGTATTTTGCGATGCTTTTTACATTGGGTAGTATTGTCTGTTACGTATTGTTGGTGTTAATTGTCATGGTCTACCTAATTACTGGCGAGTATGTATGTACTTTGTGTGTATGTTTTTTTTTTTCATATGAGTTATGTGTGAGGGAAAAAAGTGCGTGGGCGAAAGCGTTTCCTGTGGGGCTTGCATTCTTGTATATATATCCTCTGGCTACGCGTCTGACTAGCGCTGCGTATTTCATATATTGCACTGAGCAAAGTAAAGTCAGAAGCTTCATGACCGTAAACACCGGACTGCGTGCCGCGCTCGTTACAAGCAGTGCACTCTAGCGAGGGGCTGGCGCACTCTCGTAGCTTGCATACAAACTACGACAGCGCGCCAGCATCTCGCTAGAGTACTCTGCTTGTTCTGTGCAGCACGCGCTTCAGTGTTTACTGCCACAAAGCTTTTGACTGTACGTGTAAGGAAAGAAAGAAAGGAAGGGCAAGAAGGTGACTAACGAAAACAAGAAAAACTACACGGATAAAGAAAGAAAAGGGAAAAAAAAAAGAAAGAGCGACAGAAGAAAATGTGGAGTGATCGGTGGAAAGAAGAAAAAAAACTGAATAAAAGACAAAGATCAGCATAAGAAAAGGTATGTGGATGAATTGATAAAATATGGTTACGAGGCATTGCGTATGCGCATGCCGTTAAAGGGACACTAAAGAGAAACCGGAAGTTGAGCTTAAATGATAGATTATCCTTTCACGATCACAGCCATACCATTCTTACTGCAAACGGATGTTTAATAAGCGAGAAAATAGCGAAAAACTGAAGGATAGGTGCTGACGCCCCTTCGAAATTCCCGCACTACACGTTCGTGACGTCGGAGATTACAAATGCAGGCCGGTCGCGATTGGTCGAGAGCGATTTATCGCTGTTAATAAAACGCAAAATGAAATACATCTTATACGTACATAAACAGCATTTGCCAACTTTTTAAACCGTTTCAAGCGAGGAAGTACAAGTTTAGCACAAAATTAAATAAATAAGAAAAAATGGCATGGCGGTACTTGCGGCCGTGATAGTTTCGTAGTTTCGTTTTTGGTCAATGCGTCGTCACGCGCGCCTGTTCCGCTCTACGGTGTTTGGTTGCGTGTTGCGTGGCTCGAAAAACGTTGACTTCGCGGGAAACAGCCAGAAAATGCCTCGTGTGTGTAGTGTTGAGGGCTGTATAAATGGCTCAAGGCGCTTGTTCAGGGGCAGTGGCAGTGTTGACTCGATTGTGTCCTTTCATGTGGTGTCGCGCGGAGAGCCCCGGCTCCCCGGCGTTCGCAATGGCTCAGTGCTCTGCCGATGATAAAACGGCAAAAGAGCCAGAGAAACCCATGGTGTGCTATCTGCATTTCTCGCCCTCGGATTATGTGTATAATCTTGCCCTCGGAAAGTATCTTGGCGTGCCCCAGAGGCCAGTTTTTTCTCGAGCAGCTGTTCGCCCAATGCGGCCTTCATCAAACCCCCACCGGTGCCCTTGCAGCAGCAAACTGGCGGCTCGTTAAGTGCTGAATGTCATTAAATAAAGCCACGAAATAACCATACCGAGTACGTGCGCAACTTTCTACGCTTGTTCTGTCGGGAACATCGTCGCCTGGAGGACCGCACGCTTCGCCTTCCATCGACGAAAACGAAGCTCTGCTTCCCGCCGGCGTGGCCGGCGGCTCACCGCCATCTCACGCGGAAACACCTACCGCTCGAGCACGGAGGATCATTTCGCGCTCCGTTTCACTGAATATCGCTGAAATGCAGTCCTGCTTCCCTGGCAAGCTCTTCGTTGCAAGGTTCAGCGGGAGCAACGGTATCCATCGTGGCGAACGCAAACGCAGCGACCATGCATGCAGCCATGATGCATCCAGCGCTTCAACCGTTTACGCAAGCGGTGACGTATCATGGCGCATTCTGATTCGCTGAGAGCAATGCAATCTGTGACGACACTGCTTCAGTACCAAATCTGGGGTGAGAGAAATTGAGGAAGAGATATTCGGTCTTTGTTTACGAATTTCTCCGCTAATAACTCATATTTTTGCACCCAACAAAAACTGCATGCATTCCTGAAGGTCCCTCTTTTATTCCAGCTCAACTTCCTGTTTATCTTTAGTGTCCCTTTAAAGTACCGCTTTGCTACGCGAATAGAAAGAAGACGGGACATGCCGCGTGAGATGCTGTCAGCCATTCTGTGGTATCAGCAGCCTGTAAGTATTGCAATATACAATTGCGTATATGCAGCTGCGGAGTACCAGAAGAAGCGCTGTACAACGGAGCTCCGCAGTGGTTGTCGAGTCGGGGTCATCATGATGACAGACGAGACCACGACCACGCCGCTTGCGCCGGCCAGTACGACGCCTGCGCCAGCCTCGACAGCTACGTCAACGATCGTCCTTACGCATCCTAAAGACCCAGGGTCGTTCTGCGGTACGGATGAAGTTGACGTCGAAGATTGGATTGCCATTAATGAGCGCATCAGTGATATCAATCGTTGGGACCCGACGCTGATGCTGGCGAACGTGCTGTTTTATCTCAAAGGAACGGCAATGGTTTGGCTCGATAACCATGAGGCGGAGATTGGAAGTTGGGACACTTTCAAAGAAAGACTTAATGCCTTGTTTGGGAAACCCACGGGTCGAAAGGCGGCCGCAACGAAAGAGCTATCCATCCACGCTCAGACGTCCACTGAACCATACATATCCTGCATTCAGGACGCCTTGGCTCTTTAACGTGAACTCGACAGGGACACGACGGAGTCAGACAAAGTTGGTCACGTGCTGAAGGGAATCGCAGACGATGCGTTCAACCTATTACTGTGCCGAAATTGTGCGACCGTCGACGCAATTATTGAAGAACGCCGGGATTTTGAGCAGGCCAAAAGTCGGCGTATTGCGCGGTTATTCTCTCGGCTATATACCGAACACCGCCCCGACGTCATCATGCGAAGACGGACAGGCCTCTCGGCTGCAGTCGTCGCCGCCCTCAGACCTTACACGAATCGCCTGTTGGGAAATCGAAGTATTGCTCCTGCTCTTCCCAACAACGGCCGCGGTCATTTTCACGTACCGGCCATTTGCCTGGTCCAGTCAATTGTGCGGGAGGAATTTGGCAACTTGGGTTTCGCCATCTGCACCGTTTCTCAATCTCAGATAACAAACTTTCGCCCTAGGTCGCCGCCTCGCCCAAGATCGCCGCCCCAAGAACAACGGTTCTATCCGCGCTCTCGTAATCCAGCTGAATGGCGCATGGCAGATGATCGGGCAATTTGTTTCCACTGCCGCCGCATCGGTCACGTCGCACGCGATTGCAACAACCGTTGGGTGTCGCCGTTAACCGGGGATGACACTGCTAGCCGCACCGATAACTGCCGCCGTTTTCAGCCCACTCAGCCGTACCAGCCATACAACAGTGATAGCTACCGCCGCTTCCAGCCTTTTGAGCCGCACGACGTCGATGCCACCCCTACATCGCACAGCCGCTCCCCGTCGCCACGAAGTCACCAGTCCCGCTCGCCGCCATCGCGTCGGCCGTCGTCTCCTAACCTCTATGACGACGTCCGACATCGCCGCTCAACCTACGACAGGGAAACTAAGGGATGCAGCTGTTAGAGGTGTTACAGCTGCATCTTCGACTTCTACCTCAAATCCTCTCCTTGTATTGCCGAAACGACGAAACTTGATCGGCGTTGACAGCTTAACTGTTCCCACACTCGTAGATACTGGCGCACAAATCTCCGTGATGAGTAGTCAACTTCGTCGTCGCCTCAAGAAAGTACTGACTCCCGCCGCTACTGGTATTATTCGTGTCACTGATGGAAGAAGTCCCGCAGTCACCGGAATGTGCACAGCTCGCACCACCATCGCCGGTCACCATATATCTGCTTTGTTTACTGTTCTCGAGCAATGCCCCAATGACGTCATTCTCGGACTCGAGTTCTTGTCGGCCCATGCCGCTCTCATTGACTGTGCAACCGGCGTCCTTCAACTTGAGCTTCCTCAACTTGCTGATGTTCCAGCTTTACCGTCACACCGCTTACGCTCGGTTGATTGTGTTCGGTTGTCACCGCAAGCCGCCACGTGTGTTGTCTTGACGACGGCATCACCAGTTCCAGACGGCGACTACATAGTATCTCCACTAGTTTACGTGCTGTTGACCCAAAATATTGCTGTGCTGCACATCCTCGTGACTTTTGTCGTCAACCACGTCCAGATCTCGTTCCTCAACTTCAGCAACTCGACCCAAGCTCTCCCGCAAGGCATCTCAGTGGCCAACGTGTCAGTAATTGACGAATGCGACGTCGCGGCATTAGACTGCGACACTTGTTTGTCCTTTCTCACAACCGGCCCGGCAAGTCCACTCCCCGACGAAATTGCCACGATGATTGCCCCTGATCTCCCGGCACGTAAAGCCGCGGAACTCCACCACTTCCTAACGACCTATAGGGATATCTTTGACTTCGATGACCGCCCTCTAGGTCAAACGTCTCTCGTTAGTCATTGAATACGTACCGGAGATGTTATTCCTATCAGACGGCAACCATGTCGTGTGTCTCATTCCGAACGCCACGTCATACAACAAGAAGTCGACAAGATGCTCTCCAAAGGCGTCATAGAGGTTTCCTCAAGTCCGTGAGCATCACCTGTCGTTTTGGTCAAAAAGAAGGATGGCTGCTGGAGATTCTGCGTCGACTATCCTGTCTGAAACAAAATAACACGCAAAGACGTATATCCGCTGCCATGAAACGATGACGCCCTTGATTGTCTTCACGGTGCGAGATACTTCTCATCCATCGACCTGCGCTCGGTTTACTGGCAAATTTCTGCTGATGACTTGGACCGAGAAAAAACTGCCTTTATAGCACCGGACGGCCTCTATCAGTTCAAAGTTATGCCCTTTAGACTGTGCGACGCCCCCGCAACGTTCGAATGCATGATGGACTCTCTCCGTCGTGGCTACAAATGGTCCATCTGCCTCTGCTACCTAGACGACGTCATTGTATTTTCCCCAAAGTTTGAAAGTCACCTTACTCGTTTGGCGACCATTCTAGCTGTCTTTCGTCGAGCAGGACTCTAGCTAAACTCCAAAAAGTGTAATATGGGCAGACAACAAATCACTGTGCTTGGTCATCTTCTAAGTGCTACAGGTGTCCAACCTGACCTCGCCAAAATTAGCGCTGTCAAAAACTTCCCTCTGCCCTCGTATACTAACGCTGTTCGGAGTTTTGTTGGATTATGCTCGTACTTCCGCCGTTTTCACCATCATAGCCTCTAGCTATGATGGTGAAATTTATACGCAAATCACCATCATAGCCTCTAGCCCTAACCGACCTTCGAAAGAAGGTCGTGCCCTTCTCGTGGGGCTACGACCAAGCGGCTGCATTTTCGGCGCTGACCAACTTGCTCACTTCACCATGCACCTATATTGGCTCACTTCGACCCATCCACGCCTACTGAAGTTTGCCCAGGTGCTAGTGGGCATGGAATCCGCGCCGTCCTCGCTCAGCACCAGCACGTCCAAACACGTCTTATTGCATATGCCAGCCGCCTGCTCTCCACATCTGAACCGAACTATTCGATCACAGAGCGCGAGTGCCTTGCGTTGGTTTGGGCTGTCGCAAAATTTCGGCCGTATTTGTTGGGCCGCGCATTCTCGGTTCTTACCGACCACCACGCTCTTTGTTGGCTGTCATCGCTCAAGGACCCAACTGGTCGCCTTGGTCAGTGGGCTCTAAGACTACAAGAATATACCTTTGAGGTAATTTATAAATATGGCAGGCTACATCGCGATGCCGATTGTCTTTCGCACCATCCGATGCACCCTGTTAGCCTCGCTGACCACGACAATGATTCCTGTGCGCTCAGCATATCTGATTTACGCGACATCGGGACCGAACAGCGCCGAGATGCAAACCTCAAGCTCACCATTCAGCAACCCTTTTCTGCACGTTGCGACCGTTCTCTACGCCAATATGTCCTACGCAGTGACGTTCGATACCATCGCAACATGAAACCTGACGGGCCGAAATGTTTGCTAATTATCCCCCGACACCTGCGTACTACCATTCTTCAACATCTACATGATGCTCCAACTGCGGGACACCTGGGCGTTTCACGCACCTACGACCACGTGCGACAGTGGTTCTTTTGGCCTGGCTTGTATCGTCCGGTGCACCGATACGTTGCTGCCTGCGAGCGCTGTCAGCGCCGCAAACGTCCTGCTCTTCCACAGGCTGGCCTGCTTCAACCTGTCGATATTCCACCGGAGACCTTCTTTCGCATCGGCGTTGCCTGGCTCGGACCTTTCCCTACGTCCGTATCCGGCAACAAATGGATTGCCGCCGCAACTGACTACGCGACCAGATATGCCATCACGCGTGCCATGCCCAGTAGCTGTGCTGCAGACGTTGCAGACTTTCTGCTCAATGACGTCATTCTTCGACACCGGGGCTCCGCGCCAGCTTCTTACGCATCGTGGCCACTGTTTCCTTGCAAGGGTCATTGACGAAATTCTTCGTAGCTGCTCTACTGAACATCGCCTTACGACAGCCTACCACCCACAGACCAACGGTCTTACCGAGCGACTCAACCAAACTCTCACGGATATGCTGTCCATGCATGTCTCTACTGATCACCGCGATTGGGACGCCACCCTACCCTACGTTACTTTTGCCTACAACTCGTCCCAGCATGACACCGCCGGCTATTCGCCGTTCTTTCTCCTGTACGGCTGCAACCCTGCGTTGACCTTCGAGACGCTCCTTCCTGCTGATCCCTCCGTACCAACCGTATATGCTCAGGACGTCCTCTCTCGAGCCAAAAGGGCTCGACAAGTTGCTCACACTAGGCTATGTGCGTCGCAGGCCTCCCAAACAGAGCGCTATGATTACTGCAACCGCTAAGTAGAGTACCCTCCTGAATCTCTGGTCCTACTCTGGACGCCGTCTCGACGCCAAGGCCTGTGCGAGAAGCTCCTCTCTCGCTGCATAAGACCCTACAAAGTTCTCCGCAAGCTCAACGATGTTGACTACCTCAGCACTCCGCTCCAACATCGCCCGTCGTCTTCTTTTACGTCTGCTACTGATGTTGTATATGTGTCGCGGCATAAACCCTACTACACCATGCAGCAGTGCTGACTGATTTTAAAAGGCGCCATGACTGCGCTCAGTCCGCCGGGGGTGATGTTACGAGGCATCGCGTATGAGCATGCCATGCCGTTAAATTACTGTTTTACTACGCGAAGTGAAAGAAGACGGGGCATGCCGGGTGAGATGCTGTCAGCCATTCTGTGGTAGCAGCCGCCTGTAAATACTGTAATATACAACTCCGCCGCTCTCGTGTACTCATGAATCCCCGTGACAATATAGACAAAGGTGACTAAAACACAAGGAGAAAAGAAGATAGATAGATAGATAGATAGATAGATAGATAGATAGATAGATAGATAGATAGATAGATAGATAGATAGATAGATAGATAGATAGATAGATAGATAGATAGATAGGTGACAAGCGTTTCTCCTAAGCGCTGACCTTGAGGGCGGTCAGCACGAAGATGACATCGGAGTGCCTTGCTTCGGCCTGGAGCTCGTCGATGGAGAGGAAGCCCCAGTCGTAGACGTTGAATGACCAGTAGCTCTCGTAATCCGCCTTACCCTTGGGTGTGCGGAAGGCGTTGCCGAAGTTCTCAGCATCTCTGCGGTAGAAGAGGATGTAACTCCTTAAAATATAAGGATTATATTCACCACGTAAATACGAGTGCGTGTTTATGAGTGGCAGCTACAAAAGCGTGTCTGAGAAAATTGCTGCAACGCACTGGAGAGAATTCCGCAAGAATGTTTGCAGTTGAAATCCAGCAACGTCCAGCTACACCGCTGGTTCGTTCGTGCTAAAATTTCGCACGGAGGTGCAGTTTCGCGACGCACGAAGTTTTATGTAAAGTTTGAGTGAGTTTATTCGTGAGGTCTCGTCAGAAATAAACCATAATACTGTATCGTCTACGGCGATACTGGGACAAAAAGTATTGATTTTGCTTTGCCCAAAGATCTCAAAACTTCGTAAAAAAACAACGCCTTTAAATTAAAAGAAAGAAAGTCATCTCGGTGAAAATTCCCTCTACACTCCTTATTTGTCCCTTTTACGGCATCAGCTCCAACCCTATTGGCCAACTGTCGTCGCTTGCGAAGCGCGCGCCCTCTTCGTTTGCTTACTGTCTCACTCGGTTGCCATTTTCGCAGCAAAATCATCGTGAACAGGCGCGCGTGACGCCCTTGTAGTTCATTAAGTGTTGTGCACGGTGCAGGTTGTACGCGTCGTTGTTTCAATGTCGCATGACGATAACGACGATCGTCGTTGATGCCGCGGATAGTTAATGTGCTCGCGCTGTCTGTATATATAGTCATCATCAGCTGCGCTCTGCCTTCACATGCCGCAACCGATTTGGCGGAGACAATAAGCTTTTCGCGATACCCACTGACCAGCAAACGTGTCATCGCGAGAATAAATACTTGGATACAGCAAACTGGCCGGAAAAACACCGAACTCTAAGACTTGTCGTCAAATTGCGGAGTAATATTGCAAATACTACGAAGTGAAAGTTTATCTCTAGGTTTGCATTTTGTGTCGTGCGCTGTGAGCTCGTGGTTGCCGAGCCGCTGACTGCAGGTGAGTACGTCACAGAATACGCCGGACAAGGCTTCGAAAAGCTGCGCTATGATGGGGCACTTCGGTGAGAACACAGTACCGCTGGTGCTGCCGCGTACACGCCATGTAATGCGAGCTTCTCACCTGAAGGACACGGACATGCCGTATCGTGTCTTGTGGCCAACTCGACCCTGAGTGACGAAGCGTACCGCGGTGGCACTCTGTCGCGCGACCGAGAAATCGTTGGTTCTGTGAGTCACTCCCAGCGAGTCGAAAAACACGGAGGTGCAGAGGCCGTCGTCCGGGAAGTACAATGGTTCTGCACCACCCGTGACGGTGCAAACCGTCAATGGTGCGGTGTACCCTGTAACAGCTGATTCTGACGACATATACGGCGAATCAGGTCGGAGGAAACCAGGAAAGTGGGCGAATGTTTTATAAAAGCGAAACAAAAAACTGTCAGGCCTTTCACTGGGGTGGATATGGAAGACCAGCGAAGCTGTACTATGGTGGGAATTATGTATTTCAGATTACGACTACGAAGATGTGATGGTGTAATTGGTTATTTGAACCATTAAATAATGCGGAAATATATATGATCCGGTGGTTATCATTTATTTAGTGACCACAGGGACCATGACCCTATGGTCGCTACGGTACACCGCCATAGGGTGTGCGGCAAAGGTTGGCACGTTCTTCATAAATACGTCACCAGCGCCGCGCGCGTTCGGTGCGAATGCGGGCAAAACGCCGCCGCCGTCGACAACAGTTCTGCGCGTTGCTGGTGCTGCTACATGTCCAAGTTCATACAGCTCCTCAGAATTTTGATAATGACAGCCCATAAACAAATGTCATGGAAGGAAAACAAATGCAGCGCATGCCTTTTATGTTAAAACTTCTCAGACTGAAATAATAAAAGTGCGAAACAAAACGCCCGGTCGCATGATAAGCATTTGGGGACGCAACTAAACGTCAACTCCCCTCCCTCCCTCCCGTCCCCACACGGCCTGTAGCGCGACGGAAGAAGTCGCGTTTGCTCTCCGCCGTGCGTTCGCTCCCCGTGAAAGCGCGCGTACCTCGCGCGCTTTCACTCGCACATACAGCATACCGCCAATGAGACATCAGAGGTGGTCATAGAAGACACGGACAAGAACGAGAGAACTGGGTACAAACGACTCGCCTACCCGTTGTGGTCGACGTCGTCCGCGGTATTTGTACGACAGGATTGACGACGTCTCCTTGACCACTGCCTTCATTGCCACCACTTAGCACATCGTCGTCGAAGTCGGTTGAATCGCCCGTTGCTGCATTGATGATAGCGAGAGAACGAATCCAGCGTCAAAGTGGTCATTCACGGAAAGAGCCTTAATGATCACTCGACACCACCCTTATACGAAGTGATTAAGAGGAACGCTCAATAAAGTAAGGTTTTTATTAGATATTGCCATTCTTAAAACCCCTAAGCGTTTTTTTTTCTTTTTCATTTCTTTCTCTTCCGTTTCTTGCTGAGAGATGACTTGGTTGAAGATAAGTTTGTAGAAATACAGGCTTACTATCGCTGCACTTCGGCAGTCTTCTCTAAACTCTCGAGAGAAGACAGTTAAAGGCCAAAACAACTGAATGCACTAAGCTGAATGAGTATAGATTGCAGTGTTATCCTATTGTGAATTTGTCCCTCCTTTGAGCTGCCAATCCAGTAGGGTCATCTCAATAGTCTTCGTAAGCGATATCGACATTTCCTCAGCTTCTCCACAGCAAGCTATCGCTGTAAACGCTGTCACTGTGAAGCGCTTTCGGCGATTTTCCCGCAGAAAGCGCTTACTCACGCACTCAGTGTTCTGCTATCACTGCTTGGGCACCGCATCCAGTTCCGGGCGTGGAACAGTGGACACCTTTGTAATAGCGTACAAGGAGCCTTGCGTATATTAAACGCACCCGAATATTCACGTGATCTGAAGAACCTTATTTACCATACGGGAACACAAGCGCCAAGAGAACTGAAGTGAACCTAGCGCCACGCCATCTGGTGCTTGTATCATATCTAGTCAAGCCGAGGCAATCCGTTAGCACCGCACGCGTCGCTTTCATGTAGAACCGTCCTGCCGAGCACTGTCGGAGATAGGCTCGGGTACTTGCCCATAAATTTTGGCTCAGTGGAATTGAGAGGAAGCGGAGGATCAGCGCTATATTCATTCACAATCAGCGATAGCAAGAGCGCAGCCATAATTAAACAAACAAACAAATAAATAGGTCACTGAAACCCAATTTTTATCTGAACACGAGCGTGCGAACGAGCCAGCTGTGGACGAAGACGACCACGCTCGAACACAATCATATGGTTCGCATAAATGCATGTTCTGCAAGCGTGGCTGTATAGTCTAGTGGTTAGGGCGCTTGCCTTGGTACCGTGGGTACGCGGGTTCGGATCCCGCCTCGGCAAGAAAGTTTATTTTCGTTTATTTCTTGATAGTTTCTTCATACGAACCACAAACCACAAATTACAGCTAGTTTAAAAAACAACTTCGCTGTTCAAAATGTCTACTAAGCTGCGCTCTTTACTGCTTACATTCACGGCTCAAGATCACCACCGCCAGGACGGCGACGACCACAGCGCTAACGACAATGGTACCGATGACCGCAATCAGGCACCACCTGCGGGCGTTTTCCTGCGGGCTGGGGGGAACACGAATTGAACAGGGTGTTTTCAAGGCCGCTCGTTACCACATCAGAGAGACATATCAGATAAATTGTCAAGCGCTTTCCACAAAACTGCACCTAAAAGAAGCGAATACGTGTTTACTTACTCCGCATCTGCACAAGGGAAGAGCAAGAACGCGATTAGTGACGCGGTTTTCTGCGAGTTACATTGTGCACTCCATTCGATTTCTCGACAGGCAGCCACGCTTGTACACCGAGGCCACAATTACGTTCGCGGCTTATATTTTCTCGTGTATTCGGTCAAGCAGTTTTAGTCGTGGGAAGCGGCGTTGCCCTTTTGATTAAGCTTGACACTTTTTAGGGCCCTTGTTTTAGCGCACTTAAAGAACACGGACAGGATGATGACTGTAGCGACTCTGCTGCCCCAAAGGGTTGCCAGATTTGCCTACTTTGCTCCAAGCTGGCTACAGTCGATAACTCTTCGCTAAAATGAAGTTTGACTTCAATAACAAACAGCTCTTTGGCTGCTTCGGGTATCAGCAACGTGTACCTTACTATTACAAGTAATGTAGGGCCTTCAGCAAAAAAAAAAAAAAAAAAAAAAAAAAGCTGTGATGTAAAAAATCCGGAGCCCTTCCACTATGTGAAGATGGAAGCCGCGCGAAGCTGTTGCTTTTGTTTAAATATATTTAAAGATTTTTTTTAACTTGGGGGTTATGTTAAATGGCTGAAAAGACACAACACATAACTTCGTTGCGTCACCGCGCCCCGTATGCTGTATGTGCGAGTGAAAGCGAGTTTAGGCGACTAGATTCTCACCACCTTGCACAATCGGCCGCAGCACGTTGGGCCGCTGCGCGTTGAGCTTCTCGTCGCTTTCGCATCCATTCGCGCTGTCGAGCGCACCGGCTCTCCTTGAAGGCGCGCTCTTCCTCTTCGGAGCGAGCGACACGGGTCTTACACATAATGAGTCTATGGGGCAACTGATGACGTCGCAAGGGAAATGGTTATGTCACGAGAGAATGAGACACAGCTATTGGTTGGTAGACTATTACGTGTTATCAGTGCCGTTTCGACACGCATCGTCACAGACAAGCGTTTGGGCAACAGCGTTCATCGCTCGGGCGCATTGTTTTTGCCTCTTTGGGCACTACGTCTGACAAGGATAGTTCAAGGGCGCGTTACAGGTCCCCGAGCCCACAGCGGTATGTGCCATTGAGCGTTGACCCTTTCTGCAATATCACCAGGATGTGCCCACTTTGTTGTTCTACGCGGCTTTTGGTCCGCGGACGCGAACCACCAGAACCTAGCCATTTACAGCTTCGCTGTAAGACAGCTGAGAATACAGAACAGAACGTGATGCAAGCAACGAACACTATGCGGGAATTTCTAGCGAGTTTCCTTACTCTGCCCCATTCGACAATTTGCGCTGTATTGTGCGACAATAACCCCCCCCCCCCCCCTCCCCAAAGCCAATCAGTCCGGCTTCTCGTGCTTTCTATTTTACTCTACATGTATATAGCACTGCTGTGCAGTATATCAATAAACATCAACTACTGACGTGAGCTCAAATTGTACTTCCACGTATTACGTCATAATAACTCATGAGTACAAGAACTCCCACAGACGTTTATTTCTCAGGTGCGCGCGTGTGTGTGTGAGAGATTTAAGTCTGAGCGGACGTGAGCGATTCTTTGTGACTGTGCGTGGACGTGCGAGCTAGCGGGCGTCTGTGTGAACTTAGTGCCCGGGGAGCGTGTGTGGAAGTGAGGATGCGAGCGAGCGCATGACCGTAAACGAATAATTACGGGTCAGTGAGTGTCCGCTTACACTGCAGAGAGACGTATGCCCAAGTCACACCTGCATTGACCGGCACGGACGCGGAATGTTTCTATTCTAGTGACTGGCGGCCGCTTGTCTGATTACTTGGCTATGTACTTCTTTCATTTACATTCTGTGCTGGCTACTTTTCTTTGTCATTTTTCAGCGATTACTAGCCTTGGAGCTTCGCTTATGAAAACCCTGCTGCTTCTCTTTTTGCAGCGAAGCTACCTATAGCTAGGCTATGGCGTCCGCGCGAAAAAAACCATCATCATCGGCAATGGCTCGAGTGTCGTCGTCTTCTTCCACAGCTGGCTCGTTGGTGGTAGTGGTGGTGCATGGTATTGGTGGTGGTGAAAACATTTATTGATTCTCGAGCCTTATGGCCGTGGCTCTGGCTTCTCGCCGAGCTGGGTGATGGACTGGATGAACGTTTTTAGGGAGTGGAAAAATTCTTAAATGGAATTGAAATGCTTCCGGGGCGGAGTGCATGTCTGAGGGAGGTTTACGGGGGCACGAGCCATTTCTTAAGGAGGTATGAGCTATTCATTTGCTTACGTGACGGACACATTTAATATCAGAGGTGATGCACGAATGTTGTGCGTACCTATCGTCACGATGACCACCAATCAGGACAATATATGTGCGTTCGTACCTTCGTTCAAAATTCTGTGTCACCTCTGTGTCGTGCGCTAAACAGCTTCACTGGTCATCCACCTTCACAGAGTGGAATGGCGCATGAATTTTTTTTGTACTTTCTACTATTCTAACTACTAATGCAGAGTGATCGATTCGCGTGACATCCTGCACATTGCCATCCACACGTGCTCACGCGCTCTCCTATATTTAACATAGTGGGCAAAGTAATTTAGAAAAGAAGCTTACCGAATTTTTCAGCTGGAAAGAGACAATGCAGACCATAGGTCTATAGTTCATGTTTCGCCAAGAGACAAGACGATCAAAAAGGTGGGCAGGGGGGGTCCTGCAATCCCACCATGCATTCCGAAGTCTCTAAACTGCATTACAGCGAACAAAATTTTCCAAATATGCAGTAAGTATATGCAGATATTATGAGCAACGGCACCGAACAGTAGTTGGAGGCCTTTGAACTGATCAAGGTACTCCTCCCCCACGACCCGGTCCGCAAGAAAAACCTGCAAGTTGTAATAAAGCGCCCTCAAACCACGGAAGAATGTGATAAGTTTCTACACTACGCAAATATCTCTAAGAAATATTAAAAGCAGGTAAATTTGGAGCAAGTGGCCAAACGAAGGGAACCACGGAAGCATTCAGGCCATTTCCGAGTTCACAGAACACACAGGGGACGCCTTCTCTTGGGCCTCTGCGATTGCATCATCTCCTGTGTGAAGTGCTCAAAAAAAGCACGTGTTTCCTCCAAAGCAGATCATCGCTGCTTCACACCCGCATCACCGGACCTCTTTCGCTGGATCCATCCCGCACAGCGCATAGTCCTGCGCCACCAGAATAATCCACCCGTCACCGAGCGACGCGTCCATGACGTCACGAGGCTCGGCGCGGTGACGTAGGCGGCGAGTGTTGTGTGTACGGAACAACAAACGGACACGCACTGTTCCATATCCTGGCTACTTAGAACCCCCTCTACGCAAAAAACGAACACCCTAGTCGCAGCGAAGTGCATGTCCCTTTCTCTTGCGCATGCGCATTCCGCATGCGCAAGAGAAAGCTATCATGCACACAGGTGGCGCAAGACAGTCAACTCTATGCAATTCAATGGCGCATGTGCTCGTTAAAATGTCACTACGCTGAATGAATCGTGGGATAGAGGAGCATAGCCCACCACGAAGTGAGGTCCAGCTCTGCGCCTTTCATGGAACCAAATTCTTGCCCAAGGTCGCTAGACAGGTTTGCAATTAGCGAGATTGCTCGGGGGTGCTACTTTGGATTGTGTCGAATTCCGCTAGATTGTCCAATTCCTCCGTACTTTCGCTTTCACTCAATCAGGGTTCGCGAGATGGGGAATATTCACAGTATTGAGTGAAAGTTTTGCTGTCCAGAGTGGCCGCCCACTACACCTATATGGGTTTATTTATTTATTTATTTATTTATTTATTTATTTATTTATTTATTTATTTATTTATTTATTTATTTATTTATTTATTTATTTATTTATTTATTTATTTATTAGGATTACCTACAGCGCCAAGAAGGCAATATAGTAGGGACGTTACAGTGCTTGTAAAATTAATGGAAAGCGACAAACAAACATTGCAGTATATACAAAATAGCCAATACTATGAACGATTACCATTGCTGCAAGAGATTAAAAATTTTAAATAAGATAAAGAAAAATAAATGTTTCAAATCATATTTTACACACTGGTTAGAAGATTGGGGCATGAGCAATTACCCGGGTTAAAGCATGCCGTTTATCAATCGTGCGAGGTTGCTGTAAACAAAGTGAATTAATGGCATTGAAAATAAAAATTTTGTAAATTTAGGTCTGGGTGGGAATCGAACCCGGGCTTCCGCGGTGTGAGACGAGCGCTTCGCCGATGCCACGGCGACTCCACGGTTCTGGCTGACTAAATGTGTGCCTAGCATGTGCGTCATCGTACACGTCACGTCGAAGCCACCTGGCTGACTAAAGGTGGGGCCTTGTGCGTACGTCATTGGTCACGTGATAACGCAGCCAATGGGGAGGAGGTGGTACGAGGGTTTAAGTGTTTAAATTGAGCGCGTTCATGACGTTCCGAGTGTACAAACAGTACAACGCTTAACGCATTCCCACAGGTAACTAGTCGCTGCCGAATTTTCCTTATGGCCAGAATGCCACGTTGGGACGCATGCAGGCGAATATGCGTGCGATTCGGTTGCCTTTACCGTGTCTTGGACTCATTTGGGTGTTGAAAATTACAAAATAAACAGCTCTAAAATTAAAGCTGTGTTACAACAAACTCTTGGTTCTTGTCCTACCTGCTGTCGAAATAAGTAGATGCAGGCACGGGAGAGAATAATCGGAGTCATATCTTTTTAAGGAGACGCTTTTTTTTTTCAACGAATCTTAGAACGAAACGCCATTGTTGCCACTTACACTCTATTGCGGTCAGTCCTGTTGCGAGATCTGAAAGATGAAAAGTCTTTTTGCAGATTGAAGCAACTTCAAGTAGAATAGTTCAGATGAAGCTGACGTGGAACCAGAACACACGGCGATACACACTGAGGAGAGAGCCCAAGCGCCTGTCAGATCAACGGACCAAAACCTTAAGCGTACGCTTGGCATGACAGACTGGACAAATATAAAAACGGGGAAAAAAAGAAAGCAGGTAGCGGTGCCATCTGCAAACTGCCACGCCAACACATCGTCACCTTCTTGACGCCGAATATTTGGGAACGTCGGTGCTTGTTGACGAAATGAAAAACGACTGTGACGTACTCAAAACTAAGCAAATTGAGATCGCGCCTGAAACTTTTCTGAGCAAACTGGCGCCATGAAAGCTGTTCAACTTTCCGAAAAATACTGCTACATCCGGGACGCCAGCTCGAAGCCTGCGATACCTCGGTTTGCTCGCGATATTAAAAAAGGTGAAGCCTTTGTCTTATTATCTCGACCGAGAAACACCTTTCTATGCGCAAATGTCACCTTGAAAGAATACACTTTCGGGTTACGATGATCATGATTTCACACGCGTTTCCATGTAGAGGCTCAGAATATCCGCAGTAGATGTACTGCAATAAAATCTCAGAAATGAATTCGGCGCCGTTGCCACTTACACATCGAACTGGCCGTTCCGCCATATTGAGCTGAAAATTGAAAAAAAAGAAAGAAACAGAGTTAGCACAGTTGGTCACAGTGGAGAGATCCAGTTGTAAGCAGCCTGCGTGTCGATATGACAGTAGCTCTACGCCACACAACCATAAAATCTGGCTACTTAAACGCCTATTCTCCAGTGTGCATTTCTGATCGTTCGCAATAACCGTGGTGTATCGCAAGTTTTGCGTGATATACTTACTCGGGAACGCGGTGGTGGCGTAGGTGGTATCTGTGAACGAAAAGGGGCGAACAATTAAGGCCAGCTGTCAGAGAAATGTATTTTTTCCTCGTTTCCATCAAGCTGGTAGCAGCTAGTATAGGTATACACGGTTGTCCACTCTCAAAAGCAACACTGTGTAGGCATCTCCTTCGGGCTTACATTTATTGCTGTTCCATTGAGAATCTTCAACCTCTTTCTTCCAGAAGTCAGTTTGTTTTACGACGAAAACAAGACAGGTTAAAAAATTCGTAATTTTTCAGGACTTCCTATGGGGGACGGGCCTTCATGATGACCCAACTTTAAATCTGCCGTCGACCTGCTGCGGCGGATTTGTGAATTACACGTTCTACTTCTGAGCTAAAAGTCGATGGTTCGTGGTAGCAGTTGTCCGATGATGTTGATTTGACTCAACGCATCCGCACCCATCTTTACGTCGCAGGTTTAGGAAACAAATCCCAGCTTGTCGAAAGGGATCAGGAGCCTTCCACTTCGGCGTCTCTCAAGAGCCCAGTGTCACCTTGAGACGGTAGAATGCCACTCAACCGTTGGTGGAATGAAACAGCCAATCAACAAAAAGTGTCAACGGACGCTCGTAACCCTTCAAATCCCGATGATCGCAGTCAAGAGTCCTCTCCCCCACCTGACTAAGAGACGTCTGCGCGAAAACCATAAACTGTTTCACAAATGGTATTGACTGATAAAGAGCGAACATTGGCCAAATTCAATACGTACCCATCACGCTAGAAACTCAAGAAATGCGTTTGTAGCAGATCTGACAGACTGGACAACAATGGCTGCCGCTGATGGCGATGATGCTGAACCTCTATCATGGCTCGTACCCACTGAGAGGGATAGGCCAAGAATCGGGCGGCAGTAGGTAGCTAAGGAAATTTCTTTTTGAAAATGAGAAACGCAAAGTAAAATAAAGAATAAAATAGAAGCCAAAGAAGATTTTCAAAATAACTAGACTAGTGTTCCAGCGAGCAGTCAGACTAACTGAAGGGTGAATTTTAAATGAGGTTACAATCAAGGTGAGGATCAATACAATGTTACCAAAGAATTTGGAGAAACCGATTTCAGTGAAACGAATACCGATCTGATAGGTAGAATAAAGCTTCAAGAATTAGCAGACTAATCGTCTTTTTTCAGTAGAAAAATCAAACACTCTCTGTGACAATAGCCTAGTGTCCAGGCCCCAAATGAGAATATTACTGGTATACTTAATCCTAATTCAATCTTGCAGAGTAGCTTGGCGTTCGTTTTATTTATTGTCGTCACCTTTTCAAATTTGACACGTACCCACAAGGAATGGTTTGCCAAGGTTCGCCATCGAAACTACATAAAATTTATTTACTTTCCCCGCCAACTTGACCCTAAATAATACAATTGTGAAAACTAAATTAGGAATAAACGCTAAATGTAACCGACAAACATTGCCATTTCCTGATGGCAGTGTCCCACTGCCCCAAGCTGAGCTTATTCATAAAAAATAATGCCACCACCCTTCGTTTTAAAAAAGCTGAACCAGACTGATAGCATGCGCGCACGTGAGCTAAACGTGACGTACCGTCTTTTAACCTTACGTCTGTTGTACGCCCTTTCTTTCTTATGTGCCACACTGAAACGTTCCACACACGAAAGAACGTCTGATAATTGCAGATCAGTCCCCTCTATTTTATTGTTTGATTACGAAATATATTTGCTCGAAGGTGGTCGTGACTGAGAGTATGTCGAAGCAGGTCCATTGCCTTGGTCGAAGGTTGATGTCTGAATTCGTAGAATCCTAGGTACCGGGCATTTAAAGAGCTGCCGTAGCTAGTGCGTCTGGTGACTCGTTAAAAGTAAGTCTCATGTGCCCTGGTACCCATACTAAACGGACGAGGCGTAAGTTTTGGCGGATAGACGACTAAAATTCTCAGAGAATAGCAGACGAATACGGCACTGATAGAGCAGAACAAACGGACAAGGAGTCGGTCAAGATTGCGGCTGAAGAAATAGGCATGGCAAGTTACCGCAGTGCTATAGAATTGATGCGATGCTTACTTTGCTGTGAAAATTTCATGTTCACGTAGGTTATGATTGTCGACAAACCCCTAGTGGACTTAGTGACGATTACAATTAAAAAGTTAACTAATCGCGTTTAAATAGTTGAATGGCCATTAGCTCGTAAAAAAAAAAACTATAGGCGGTTCTGAACAAGACTTCGAGCAACATGCCGTTGTTCGTATTCGCACAGAAATTATCCATCTTTTCTCGAAGTGTGTGAGCTTATAAATGGCGTTGACACCATGTACAAATGTGTGCTTAGTTCGCTACAATTGGATATTTGCTCATATACAACACACCCCAGCGTGATGTACATAGTTTTCTACAAAACAGCATCAAACGCGACTCCTAGATCTTGCACCGTACAACTTACACAAAATTGGTTCAGAGGTTATGATGTTCCGCTGCTAACGCAATGTCGAGGGTTCGACTTTCACCAGGTACAACGGCAAATCTACAGAGTTGGAGTGCGTACAAGCTCGTGCACTTTGATTTCGGTGCTGGTTGAAGAAATAATTGATAGTCCCAAGTATCCTTACGTGATTTGAATGCGAAATCATTATGACTTCTTTAATTATGATAGTAACGATAATAATAGTAGGATACAGTGATGACTCAATAAGGACCATGACTCAGCAAAAATGATAATGACTCGGCGAAAAACGATTAACACTCAAAAACCACTGGAATGGGTTTGGATGTGGGCACTAAGTGAAGGTAACACTAAAGGGTGATGGTAGAAGTCAGTCATGAGCATCACTCAGCAAAAATGACAATGACTCAGCGAAAAATGATTAGCGCTGAAAAACGACTGGAATGGTTCGGACGTGAGCACTAAGTGATGTAAACACTATGGATGATGGTAGACGTCATAGCCATGAGCATGACTCAGCAAAAATGACAATGACTCAGCGAAAAAAAAGAATTAACATTCAAAAACCACTGAAATGAGTTCGTACCTAAATGATAGGTCATGGCATGAATGTCATGAGATGCGTATCATGTAGGTCATGAAACAGCCGCCTACGTCTTGGTGTTGTCATGGCTGTTTCGTTAACTTGGTAAGCTCCCCGCACACTGCTTCGCATAACATGGATTGCCACAGGACGTGGGATCTGCCGCCTTTTAATTGCGATAGCAATTGTATGGACACTCTAAGCGCATTCCTGCCGTCAGTGTCACCGTCGCCGTCGCCGTGAGGTTCCGTATAAAGTCTAAGAGCGATAAAATCGTCGCCGCGCGCCGTACGCTGTGTGTGCAAGTGAAAGCGTATGAGGGTGAGCCGGCAATCGCGGCTCACTGTAGCGCAAGCGAGGGAGAAAGGTAGGCCGGAAGCGCGCGCGGTCTTCTTTCGCCCGCGAGGCACAGGGGCGAGGCGACGGAGAGAGAGAAATAGGGAGGGGGTCGCGTGCGTTCTGCGCCGTCGGCTGCTGCTCACAGCACGGCCGCGCGGGCGCCGTATCTTCAAAGCGCTCTGCGATGGGGACAAAGTGCATGCGCCGAGTGCCGGTAGTTTCGTATGCGCTGTGCTTTCGACGTCTAGTTGGTTTAGTTCGCGTTGAAGCGAGACGAGAGACAGCGCGAAGGTCAATTTGCCCGCTGCTACTGGCGCGCTTTCTCACTCCGTCGTTTTCACAGCGAGTTTCCACGGTCATCGAGCGAGATGCGTTCTTGTTTACCTGTGCGCGCTTGACACCGTGCTGGTCTATTTAGTAAGCAAATGTTTGCAACATTATAGGGAGAATTAAACTACTTCTTCTTCTTTCTGGGGTTTTACGTGCCAAAACCAGTTCTCATTATGGGGCACGCCATAATGGAGGGCTTGTGATTAATTTTGACCACCTGGGGTTCTTTAACGCGCACTACAACGCAAGCACACGGGCGTTTTTTTTTTTTGCATTTCGCCTCCATCGAAATGAGGCCGCGGCGGCCGGGATTTGATCCCGCGACCTCATGCTCAGTAGCGCAAAGCCTTAGCTGACTGAGCCACCGCAGCAGGTGATTAAACTAATATCCTTGCTTCGTATAGCTCTCTATTTATTTGCTATCGCAATCGATGCTTCGCCTTTCGGGCGAAACTGCGACTGCCTTTTTTATTCATCCAATTATCACAGTTGTCGATTTTTCATTCGGCGCAAGGCGAATCTGTTGGTTGTCACGTTCCTTGCTTGCGCAGCTAGTCAAAGATGGCGTCCACGATGACGTCAATGCAAACTATGTACCAGGGCACATGTGACTAAACTTAAATGAGTCACCAAACGTACTAGCTACGGCATCTCTTTAAAGGTCCGGTACCGAGGATTCTACGAACTCAGACATCAACCTCCGACGAAAGCCATGGACCTGAACCAACATACTCTCAACCAAGACAACCTTCAAGCCAGTCTATTTCGCAATTAAACAATCAAAAAGACGGTACTGATAGGCAATTATCAGTCTTTTTTTTTTCTTTTGTGGAATGCTTCAATGTGGCGCGTAAGAAAGAGGGGGCGTACGACACACGTAAAGTTAAGAGATGGTACCTCACGCTTAGCTCAAGTGCGCGCATGTTGTCAGTCTGGTACAGCTTTTTAATACAACGGATTGTGGCATTATATTTCAGGAATAAGCTCAGCTTGGGGAAGTACTTGCCGCGTTAAATAAATTATCTTAGCAGAGGAAAAGAAAATTGGTTTGGGGACTACTGAAGGCGCCTTCCAGTGTGAGTACGTGTCGAGATACAGTGTTATTTTAGGGCCAACCATGTTTTTCGTTCAGATGTGCAGAAAGCGAGAGTTTAGGTAGGGGTGGCTAGGATCGAGATGATTGCATAGGTCCCCTGTCCTGGTCATCCCTCAGTGCTGGGCTGCCTGGTCTCACTTTGAACCTACCGATGGAGCAGCTATCACCATCACAAAATAGCAATGTCTGTGGGTCACATTAAGTGTTGAGCTTGAATTTTTTTTTCACAATTGTATTATTTAAGATCAAGTTGGCGGCAAATAAGGTAATTTTATGCCGTTGCGACGGCAAACCTTGGCAAACCATTGCTCGATGGCACGTGCCAAATTTAAAAAGGTGACGACAACAACGAAAAC
This sequence comes from Dermacentor silvarum, assembly GCF_013339745.2. Lineage (NCBI taxonomy): Eukaryota > Metazoa > Arthropoda > Arachnida > Ixodida > Ixodidae > Dermacentor > Dermacentor silvarum. The sequence goes on from NC_051158.1 coordinate 30,324,507, forward strand.
AAACGACCAAGCAGCGGGTGGGAGCCATTGTTGTCGAGTCTGTCAGATCTGCTACAAACGCGTTTTTTCAGCTTCCGGCGTGATGGGTGCGTACTACTTTTCGCCAATGCTCGCTTTTCATCAGTCAAGGCCATTTGTGAAACAGTTTACGGTTTTCAAGCTGGCGTCTCTTAGTCAGGTGGGGGAGAGCTCTTGACTTCGATCATCGGGGTTTGAAGGGTTACGAGCGTCCGTTGAAACTTCCTGTTGATTGCCTGTTTCCTTCCACCAACGGTTGAGTGGCATTCTAACGTCTCAAGGGGACACTGGGCTCTTGAGAGACGCCAAAGTGGAAGGCTCCCGGTCCCTTTCGACAAGCTGGGATTTGTTTCTTAAACGTGCGACGTAAAGATGGGCGCGGGTGCGTTTAGTCAAATCAACATCATCGGACAACTGCTACGACGAACCATCGACATTGTGTTCAGAAGTAGAACGTGTTATTCACAAATCCGCCGCAGCAGGTCGACGGCAGATTTAAATTTGGGACATTACAAAGGCCAGTCCCCCATGGGAAGTCCTCAAAGATTAAATATTTATGGGCGCTTGCCCAACGCTTGGGCACTCTTGTCACTGTGTTTTGCCATGTGTTCTGGTTCCACTTCACTTTCATTTGAACTACTCCACTTGAAGTTGCTTCGATATTCAAAAGACTTTTCATCTTTCAGATTCCACGATAGGACTGACTGCAGCAGAGAGTAAGTGGCAACAATGGTATCCCGTTCTAAGATTTGTTGAAAGAGAGCGTCTCCTTTAAAAGATAACAAACTCTGATTATTCGCTTCGTCCCTGTACCCATTTATTTCGACAGCAGGTATTTCCAAGAACCAAGAGAATAACGAAGAGTTTGTTGTAACACAGCTTTATTTTAGAGCTCTTTATTTTGTCATTTTGAACACCCAAATGAGTCCAAGACTCTGTCAAACCCACCGAATCACACGTATATTCACATGTACGCCTCCCGACGAGGCACTGTGGCCGTGAGAAAAATTCGACAGCCACACTTAAGACTACTTACATGCGCGAATGCGACAACATTATAGCGTTTGTAGACCTCGGAACATCATGAACGCGCTCAATTTATACACTCGTGATGTGGCGCCACCTCCTTCCTCCCCATTGGCTGCGCCGTCACGTGTGCAATGACGTACGCACTAAGGCACACCTTTAGTCAGCCAGAACCGTGGAGCCGCCGTGGCGTCGGAGAAGCGCGGAGGCCCTCACACCGATGAATTAAGCCCGGGTTTGATTCCCGCCAAGACGGAAATGTACCAAATGTTCTTTTCAAAGCCATCATTTACTTTGTTTACAGGAACCTAGCATGATTGATGAACGGCATGTTTTAACCTGGGGAATTGTTCGTGCCCCAATCTTCTAACCAGTGTTTGAAATATGATTTGAAACATGTATTTTCCTTTATATTACTTGATATTTTTTTATGATCTGCAGCAATGGTAATCGTTTATATGTGTTTGTTTGTCGCTTAACTCCATCTTGCAAGCACTGTAACGTCCCGACTACAATGCCTTCTGGGCGCTGTAGGTAATAATTAATAAATAATTAATTAATATTAAAGCCATATAAGTGTCTTGGGCGGCTATTCTGGACAGGGAAAACTTCACCCGATAATGGGAAAATTCCCCATCTCGCGAACCGTGATTGAGTGAACGCGAAAGTACGGAGGAATTGGACAATACAGCGGAATTTGACACAATCCATAGTAGCACCCCCGAGCAATCTCGCTAATCGCAAACCTGTCTAGCGACCGGCAAGAATTCGGTTGCATGAAAGGCGCAGAGCTAGACCTCACTCCGTGGTGGGCTAAGCTCCTCTCCCCCACGATTCATTCAGCGTAGTCACATTTTAACTAGCACATGCGCCACTGAATTGCGTAGAGTTGACTGTCTTGCACTATACATTTGTGTAGTACAATGCATTCCGCATGCCAAAGGGCACGCGTTTACTAGCTGCGATTAGGGTGTTAGGGTTTAGCGAGGAGGGCGTTCTAAATAGCCAGGAAATGGAACCTACTATGTTCACTTGTTCCGACTCGCCACCTACGTCACCGCGCCGAGCCTCGTGACGTCATGGGCGCGTCGCTCGGTGACGGGTGGATTATCCTGGTGGCGCAGGACTACGCGCTGTGCGGGATGGATCCAGCGAAAGAGGTCCGGTGATGTGGGTGTGAAGCAGCGATGATCTGCTTTGGAGGAAACACGTGCTTTTTTTGAGCAATTCACACAGGAGATGATGCAATCGCAGAGGCCCAAGAGAAGGCGACCCCTGTGTGTTCTGTGAACTCGGAAATGGCCTGAATACTTTCGTCGTTTCCCTTCGTTTGGCCATTCGCTCCAAAGTTATCTGACTTTAATATTTCTTAGAGATTATCGAGTAGTGTAGAAACTTATCACATTCTTCCATGGTTGGAGGGCGCTTTATTACAATTTGCAGGTTTTTCTTGCGGAACGGGTCATGGGAGAGCAGTACCTTGATTAGTTAGGAGGTCTCCAACTACTGTTCGGTGCCTTTGCTCATAATATCTGCATATACTTACTGCATATTGCGAAAATGCTGTTCGCAATAATTTCGTCCTGAGACTAGGAATCGTGGGGACGGCAGGACCCCACTAACGACCGTTTTGATTGTCTTGTCTCTTGCGAAACAACATGTGGACAACCATATACCTGTGGTCTCCATTATCTGTTTCCAGGTGAAAAATTCGGTAAGCTTCTTTTCTAAATTACTTTGCCCACTATTTTAAAAATAGGAGAACGCTTGAGCACGCTAGGTCAATGTACAGGATGCCACGCGAATCGCTCACTCTGCAGTAGTAGTTAGAACAGTAGAAAGCACAAACAAAAAAGAAGCAGTAGGGTTTTCATATGCGAAGTTCCAAAGACTAGTCTGCATAATCCCCGAAAATGACCAAGAAAAGTAGGCAGCTCAGAATATAGCTGATAGAATTACATAGCCCAGTAATCATACAAGCTGCCGCCAGTCACTAGAGTAGCAATACTTTGTGTCCGTGCCGGTGAGTGCTGGTGTGACTTGGGCATACGTTTCTCTGCAATCTAAGTGGACACTCACTGACTCGTAATCATTCGTTTACGGCCATGCGCTCGCTCGCATCCACTCTTACTTCACACGTGCTCACCGGGTACTAAGTTCACCCAGACGCCCACTAGCTCACACGTCCACACGCAGTCACAAAGAATAACTCACATAAGTGGACGTCCACTCAAACTTTAATCTATCTCTCTCACACAAACACGCGCCTGAGAAACAAATGCATTTGGGCGTGAGTGTAGTCATGAGGTATTATGCCGTCATATGTAGACATACAATTTGAGCTCACGTCCAAAGGTGACGTTTATTGATATATAGCGCCAAGAGAAGCATAGTGTTGCTACATGCAGAGTAAAAGCGAAAGCACGAGCAGCTGGACTGATTCTCGGGAGGATTGTTCCACGAAACAGCGCAAATTTTCGAATAGGGCCGGATAAAGAAACTCATTAGTAACGCCCGCATAGTGATCGTTGCTTGCATCGCGTTCCATATATTGAGCTTTTTTTAAACCATGCAAACTTTTTTTTTTACTGAAGGCCTCATAATAGCAATAGTATTACTTGTAATCTTAACGCACTCCTTACTGATACCCTAAGCAGCCAAAGAGTAGTCTGTTATTGGAGTCAAAGGTCATTTTAGCTAAGAGGTCCTAAATGTAGCCAACTTCGAGCAAAGTATAGGAGACCTGACAACCCTTGGAGCAGCACAGTCGCTACAGTCATCATCAAGTCAGCGTACATGAATTGCGCTTAAACAAGGGTCCTAAAAAAGCGTCAAGGCTCATGAAAACTAATCTCTGCTTCCCACGACTAAAATTGTTTGACACAATACTCGAGCAACTATAAGACGCGAACGTAATTGTGGCGCGTTTGTAGAAGCGTTGGCTGCTTGTCGAGAAATTGAATCGAGTATGCAATGTAACCCGCAGAAAACCGCGTCACTAATGGCGTTCTTTTTTTTTCCTTTGTTCTTCGTTGCGCAGATGCGGAGTAAGTAAACACGTATTCACTTCTGTTGCACACACTTCCGTGGCAAGCTCTTGATTATTTATCTAACACGTCTCTCTGACGTGGTAACGAGCGCCCTTGATAACACCCTGTTCGATTCGTGTTCCTTCAGCTCGAAGGGAAGCGCCTCCAAGTGGAGGCTGATGGCGATCATCGGTGCCTTGTCGTCTGCGCTCTGATCGTCACCGTCGTCGCGGTGGTGATGATGACCAGTGAATGTAAGCAGTACAGATTTCCCGCTTAGGAAACATTTCATTGCGATAGCAATTATATGGACAGTCCAAGTGGATTTCTGTTGTCGGCGTCGCCGTCGCCGTGAGGTTCCGTATAAAGTCCAAGGTCAATAAAAAGGTCGCAGTTTCGCCCGAAAGGCGAAGCATCAATTGCGATAGCAAATTGGTAGAGAGCTATTCGGAGTAGGGATAGTAGAGTAGTTTTATCGGCCGCATAAACTTGGACACATTCGCTTTCTAACTGAATTGAGAAGCGTGGTGTCATCGTGCACAAGCAAACATGAATAGATCACACTGAATGACCGCAGACGACGACTGTCAAAACGCTGGCGCGGCCGCTGCAGCGGGCGAAGAATCGTGTGGTCTATCGCTTCAACGGAAACTGAGCGGCGAATGGACAGCGCATAAAGGTCAGAGCCGTGTGGAGACACGGCCGGGCTCGACTGGAGCGCGCGCTCGCTCGCTTCTTAAGAAGCGAGTGCGCGCGCCAGTCGAGCCCGGCCGTGGTGGAGATAAAGAGACGGTGCGGGCGACGGCTACCACAGCCAGTGCAAGCGTATTTGTTGGCAGAGTAGAAGCTGCTCCCCCCGTCCCTCCCGCGCTGCCTCCCCGCTTTTTTTTTTTTTTTTTTGCTTTCGCGTGGGAGATTGCGTTGCCAGTTCTCCTTGCGCTGGGTTGCAAGATAAGCATTTGGTGCCGTAGCACAGTGTCGCCCCGCCTCCCTCCCCCCCCCCCCCCCATACCCCCACGGCCTTTTGGGCGACAATCGCGTTTGCTTTCCGCCGTGCGTTGGCTCTCCGTGATAGCGCGCGTCCCCCGCGCGCTTTTTACTCGTACGGTGCGCGGCGACGATATTATCGCCCTTGGAATCTATACGGAACCTGACGGCGACGGCGACGGCGACGCCGACAGGCAGAAATCCTGTTGAAGTGTCCATATAATTGGTATCGCAATAAAAGTCGTCGCCGCGCGCCGTATCCTGTATGTGCGATTGAAAGCGTCAAGGCGGTGAGCCTTGACGAGGGGGGTTCTGCGCCGCGAGCACCCGCCCGCGCGGCTGTATCTTGCAAGCCATCTGCGACGGGCACAGAATCGGCCCTCCCTGTGTTTTCTCGGCTAAGATCGCGTTGATGGGAGTGCCGGCACGATGTCCAATGCGCTCGCTGCGAGTTTCCGCGATCATCGAGCGAGATGCGCTCATGTTAGCTTGTGCGCGCGTGACAAAAGGCTTGTTAATTTAGTTAGTGTGCCTATGGTTACAAGTTTATACGGCCGATAAAACTACTATCCTTACTTTGTACAGCTGTCCACAAATTTGCTATCGCGATCGATGCTTCGCCTTTCGGGCGAAACGGAGACATTTCTTTTTAGAATAACGTATATATATATATATATATATATATATATATATATACAGGCAAGCAAACATAAATGATTTTATTAAGTACAGAAGTAGCGTCGACCTCCACGATGCGCCGGGCGCTTCTCCTTCCTCTGGATTACGTACGCTATTCTCACGTACAGTAAACCGAAAGAAAAGGAGCACACTCGTAGAGCGCTGTGTGGGTTCCTGTTCTCTTGTGCTACCATAATCGCTGCTCTTTCCGCACATAAGCAAGTATATCATGCCAACTCGTACAGTAAACTCTCGTTAGGAAGAAGTCATCGGGACACGAAACATGCTACATCGTTATAAGCGGTATATTGTTGAAATCGCATAAGCGCTAAAGGAGCCATAGTATAGGGCAGAGGTCACTCCGACAGTGTGGGGAGCTCCTAAAGCGTGTGCTGAAATACATCGCGCTCGGCAATTAGGACATTTCAGCGGCGAAATTCTGATTACGCCCGTGAGAAGCTGCCGTGTCAGTCGGTGTACTCATCACGCGATAGGTTCAAAGAGCTTTCGTCCCGTTTTGGTGTCGCCACCGTAGCGGTATTTGCCTTCCCAAGTTGATAAGAAAAACAACGCAAACAACGCGAAGAATTACCGCGTAGGCTGCCCCGTACACTGCCATGCTTGTTTGCGGCTTCGCACTTCGTAATTATGCGGTTTTAGATTAGCGTTCGTCGTCTTACGTGTACGTTCAACGCAAGCACATTTGCTAGACCTGACGGTGTGCGTGCCTTCGAGATATTTAGTTTAACGCACGGGAACGTAAACATAAGGAAGGTGATGATGATTTAATGGCATGCCCTTCGAAACGGGGCGGTGACAAATAGTCACCAACCCTCCTTCATTGAATCAGGTATGCTATACACATTTCTAGTCTAGCGTTTTCCTATACATCTCCTTAATCTTTTTTTCTTCTTCTAAATCTACCTTGTATAGCACTACCTTTGACTCTAACACATCCGGTCGTATCAATCTCCTCCCCGATCTTCTTCCACCGAATACTTAAACGTCTCATGCTTATCTTGACTGCTGATTACAGTAAACGGTCGTAATAATTGCATGCTTCCGTCCACTTTAAATCCAAGCGCTTCTGGGTGTTGTACGTTACCCACGGTTCTCACTCGTTGAATCCATTGGCATTTATTTGGATGTGCTGAGTGGTGTTCGGTATTTTGCTGCAGCATACACACGAAGTACACCTAAATCTAAGCACCCGTGTACTTAGATTTAGGTGCATGTTAAAGAACCACAGGTGGTCTAAATTTCCGGAGTCCCCCATTACGGCGTGCCTCATAATCAGATCGTGGTTTTGGCACGTAAAACCCCATAATTCATTCATGCCTCATCTAGTTCCGAATATTTCCTCCGGTATGTTTTTGTCCTTAGACAACCGGAATGGAGCCTTAAATAGCAAGGCACTTGCCTTTGTATTATCGTACAGATTTTCCCTTCTAATTTCTATCTTCTCATTCTTGTAAATCTCCATGGTCCTTTTTGTTTCCATTCTTTGCATCGCGTTCACTGTCTCTGTTTCTCTCACTTGCTTTCTGATCCCACCTGTTTGTCGTTAGATGACAGGGAACCGTCTGGTGTCTCGTGGTAGACATTATCCAAGTCATAGACAATCCATTAGCAACCACCCTGTCGTTTCTATGCAGGCGGGTCTCGTTAGCCTTCCGGATGCCGGAATCGCCGAATGATCTTTGAAATTGGAAGCGCTATCCGCTTATAACTAACGCTTCAGGTGGATCTAGAGGAAGCGAAAACTCATTTCAAAATTTACTGGCGATCAACGATGACGAAAATGCAGCCATGACGAGAATTTACGCTGAAGTGGGCGCCATAGGTGGCCGCGGTGTTCGACAACACTATATATTTCTTATATTGTCAAGCATTACGTATGCTAAGCCAGTTTGGTTAAACTCGACAAACAACGTACGTCAGAAGAGCGTGCGTATACAGCGGAAACCCAATGCCGCCTACGGAACATGCGCAGTGAGACCAAAGCTATAATTATTTACTTACTTAATGCGTTTGGATGGAAACGGTTTTTATAAAGCTCTCGATTAAGCGCAGTCCGCCACCATGGCGTGTCGAGTAATCAGATCTGAAACATTGCATGCACCCTGGTATGAAAACCGAAAAAAGTTTGAATAAAGCGACAGTCCGGATAAAACGATATCACTCTAACGATACTTTAATAGAATATTGGCGCAGTGCAGCGTACTTAATAATATTTGCGTAAGCCAAGAAGCTGCGTTGTCAAACAAGTCGGCATCCTACGCTCCGGTTGTCGCTGTTCGTTCACCGAGTAATTGTGAATTAATCTTTATCCTCCTCTCGACTTACTTGAATCAAAAGACATGAATGGCAGGCCCATCCAATTTCCAAGATCGTTCGGCTATCCTGGCTTCTGCAAGCCTCCCGAGACGCTGTTCGCATAAAAGCGCCACATTGGGCCTAATGAATTGTTTCGTCTTGGACGGAATTGTAACCAGCAACTTATATAGCAGAATGCCGGATCAATTACGTTAAACTAAATATGTCGAAGTAATGCCCCACATAAGCGCGTCGCTTCACTCTCAGCGTTTAACATGGGTAAGGCCGTGTAAGCTATTGTGAGAGCCTATTCAGCGATAAACAAAACAAGATGAAAGGAATTGACACACTTCGCGCTGGCTTCGCGAGACCAATAGCAGATGACAGTTTAATTTCCCGGTGCTGCGTTATTAGACAGCTTTAGGATAGCATACGCCAGCAAACTCGTGGTCTTTGCCTATGTAAATACATTATATTCACTGCATATCCTTCGTATATGTTATCAGGGTTCTGCTATTTATGGACGCCTATACGCTTACGGACGTTATTTGGCGAGGTTACCGTGCATAACGCTTGCATATGCTACGCTCGAAGAAAGCGGACTCTTGTCATAAAAATGCGACTGAAATATTTTTCTTGCGCACGGCTACCACTCGCATACGTGTTTAGGCACATCAATCATCAGTTAAGACGCCAAAGATGTTTGAGAGGAAATGACATGAGCGAGTGCTATCGTTACATATATACTTCTATCGGAAATAAAATTCGACCTGGTTGCACATCTCGAAGGCACGTATGACACACAAAAAGCTTTAAGACGAAAGGCTTCGCAAACCAGCACAAATACTAAGGATAACTTGCCGTCGCAGATGAAAGTTGTGTTTGCACTTGCAGCGGCGTTTGTTGCCTTGCTTCTAAGTGACTTATTCATTCATTTATTTACTGATGGCTGCACTATTGCTATCGCTGATCGTGAATGACTAGTGCTGTAATCCTTCGCTTCCACGTAGAAAGGAAAAAGTTGAGAGAGAGCATTACGTCACGCAGCCAGCCTTGGCAAGCGCTTCACAGTGACAGCGTTTACAGTGATAGCTTGCTGTGGCGAAGCTGGGGAAATGTCGAGACCTCATATGAAGACTATTGAGACGGCCCTGCCAGATCGGTAGCTCAAAGAAGGAACAAGTACACAATAAAATAACACTGCAATCCATACTAATTCAGCTTATGCAGTTAAATCTTTAGAGATTCAGTGTTTTGTTGCCTTTACATGCGGCTCTCGAGGATTAAGAGAAGACTGCCGAAAATCAGAGAGAGTGAGCCTGTATTTCTACGCAATTATCTTCAGCCAAGTAATCTCCTGGCAAGTAACAAAACAATAATAATGAAAAAGAAAAAAAACGCTCCGGTGTTTTAAGAACGGTAATGTCTAACAAAGCTTCATTTATTGAGCATTCCTCTCAATCACATGTTATAAGGGTGCAGTCGAGTGGTCATTAGGGCTCTTGGTGAATGTGAACTTTAAGTTGGACTCGTTCTCTCGCGATCATCATTGTAGCAACGGGCAGTACAACTGGCCATGACGACGATGGCCTAAGTGGTGGCGGCGACAGTGGTCGTGGTCAAGAAGAAATCGTCATTCCGGTCTACGACACACTGCGGACTCCGTCAACCACTACCGGTAAGCTTCCCTTGTCTGCCCAGTGTCTTCGCACAAAGGTTTATAAGTCTGAAACTAAAAAAAAAAAAAAAAGAACAGAATACCCGCAAAATTCGTTAAAGTGGCTATGAACTAGGCAATACAAGCACACAGAAAACAAGATATAGAGAAAAATGTATAGGCGAGCTGTGAATAAGTGATCACCAACGAGTCGCCTCACGCGACTCAGTGGTGATTTGAGAGAGACCCCCGTTTGATGATTAGATGTTAAATTCCGGCATCGTTGATGACAGAAATGTTGAATGTAGCATACTGCAGGCTTTTCAGTACCACAATCAATGGTTAGCGGGAAACCGGGATGTTACATTATCGTGGCACAAACATATAATGCTTACATTTGATCTCAAGGGTAGCCATAAAGTAACCAGGCATTGTTGAAGCTGCAGCGTACCTGAGCATGTTTCCGGAAAGTCATCGTTTCACTTCACTCATTCTCCTCCGATAGTTTCTGCTCATTTTTGTTTCGCTTTTGTAGAACATTCGTCTTCTTTCCTGATTTCCACAAAGCGGATACGCAGCATATCACCTCAACGACAGCTGGTACACGGCACACACGGCACACCAGCCCATTGACGGTGTGCACCGTCACGGATGGTCCAGAACCCTTGTACTTCCCGGATGATGGCCTCTGCGACTACGTGTTTTTCGAATCGCTGGTACTGACTCCCGGAAGCAACGATTTCTCGGTCGCGGGACAGAGCTCCGCCGTGCAACGCTTCGTCACTCAGGGGCAGGTTGGCCAGAAGACACGATACGGCATGTCCGTGTCCTTCAGGTGAGAACCTCGCATTACACGGTGTATACTCGGCAGCATCCGGCGGTACAGTGCTCTCACCGATGTTCCCCTTGATTGCGCAGCTCCTCGTCGCCTTGTCCGGTGTATTCTGTAACATACTCACATAATTTCCTTTCCGTGAAGGCGTAGAACAGGCAGACGTTATCCTTTCAGACGATGACATCGTTGTTGTAGGAACATGCTAAACGCACGGCATGAGAAACACGTCGTCATCGCGCACGATTAAAAAAAATTCAAACCTAAATGCATACTTTTACTTCATAGTAGTTGCAAAACTACTTCGCAAGGTCGCGACAAGTCTGGTAGTTTCATGTTTTTCCGGCGAGTTTGGTGTATCCAGTACCTAATCTCGCGACGTCATGTTTGCTGGTCGGTGGTTATCGCGAAGAGCTTGTCGTCTCCGCCGGATCGGTTCCGGTATCAGAAGGCAGAGCGCAGCTCCTGACGACTAGAGACAGCGCGAGCATGCGTAAGGAAGGAAAAGGGGTTAAACAAAAGGGGGGGGGGGGGGGGGGGGTTAAGTCGGCCTCAGGGGGGGGGGGGGGGGTTGCAACCCCCCCCCCCCGCCCGTCGGTGCGCCACTGCGCGAGCAAGATAAAACTCCGTGGCACCAATGACGATCGTCGTTATTGTCATGAATTATCGAAAACCACGACGCACGCAACCCGCACCGTGCACCACACTAATGAACCACAAGAGCGTCACACATGCCCGTTAAACATTATTTTGTCGCGAAAATGGCGACGGAGCGAGACTGTAAACAAACGAAGACGGCGCGCTTCCCACTGGTTGGCAGTTGGCCAATAGGGGTGCCGCGGATGCCGGAAAAGGGACAAGTAAGGAGCGTAGAGGGAGTTTTCGTAGAGATTACTTCTTCTTTTTTTGTTAAGGGAGTTGTTATTTTACGAAGCTTGTGGGGGGGGGGGGTGCAGCAAAATCCAGACGTTTTCTCCTAGCATCGCCGTAGACGACACGGTATTATAATCCATTCCTTACAAGACGGGTAACTAATGCATCCAAACTTTTGATTAAACTTCAAGCGTCGCGATATTACACCTCCATGCGAAATTTGAGCGCCAACGGGCCAGCGGAGGGTGTAGCTCGACGTGTGACGTGCACCTGTCACTCGGCGTAAACGCAGTGTAGTCGTTGCTTGAAAAGAAATTCGCTGTTTTCTTTCATTGTACTGGCCATTGCATGCATGGCCATTGGCTAACGTGCGAATTCCGCCCTTTTATTGCAATAGCAATTATATGGACACTCCTGGCGCATTTCCGCCATTGGCGTCGGCGTCGCCGTGATGTTCCGTATAAAGTGTAAGTGCGATAACACCGCGGCCGCGCACCGTATGCTGTAGGTACGAGTTAAAACGCCCGAGGGTGAGCCAAAGATGATGGCTTTTTTTAGTGGTGCGTATGTGTCAGTTATCGTTCAGTATGCCCCAGTGTTATGGCAACCAACCGGTGTTAAAGCCGAGATAACTGCAACAATTCTTCAAACCCATGGGGTAATAGCTGGTTGTTCTCATACCTTCTACGATATGCGAAAAAAAAGAAACCTTCACCAGGTTGCGGGATTTCAGCTGGCGACATTCTTGTGGAATTCTTTTCAGTTAATTGTAACCAGTTCTGCAGACACTCTATTGTAGGTAGCACTCACGACCACGTACTAACAATTACGCGATGAGTGTAATAATGTTATGTTAAGGAATTACACACCCTTCTATACCGCAGTGATGCTGAGAAATTCGGCAACACCTTCCGCACACCCAAGGCTAAGGCGGATTACGAGAGCTACTGGACATTCGGTGTCTACGACTGGGGCTTCCTCTCCATCGACGAGCTCCAGATTGAAGCAAAGCACTCCGTCGACGACTTCGCACAGACCGCGAGCCTCGCGCTGGCCGCCCTCAAGGTCAGCGCTTAGGAGAAAAGCCTTTCGTTTATTCATTCGAAAGCATGACATGCCCCATTACGCGAACATTCGGCGTCGTCGTCGGCGCGGTGAGCGAGCAATGACACCAAAAAAGAGACGACTGCGCAGAGTCAAAACGCGTCAGAAATGCCAGGAATAACCTCAAGTTTGTCAGGGAAATTAATGTAAATGATGTAAATTAATGGCTTTGAAAAGATAATTTGGTACATTTCGGTCTGGATGTGGCATCGAAACCGGGCCTCCGGGGTGTAAGACGTATATATATATATATATTGAAAGGAGATTTATTGGCCGGAACAGGCGTAGATGTAGATCCTTAAAATGTGCTGGCACGGAACGGGCGGCTAAATACAGTTACGGCCCGGCCCGGCCCGGTAGGGCAGTTTTTTCACGGGCTCGGGCCGTGCTCGGGTATTTTGACGCGGGCCCGGGCCAGGCTCAGGCTTTCTGGTGGTGTGCATGTAACGTGCAGCGAGTTATCCTCGCGCGTCTCGACTCTGAAAAAGCTGTTGCCCCGGCGCAGCTGGAAGCTATAACATTGTTACTCCTGTGTACTTCCGTTTGCTTCTTCCGTCGTATTTTGCGCTGGTTGAACAGAATGTAAAAGTCCAGAAAGACCGAAGTCGCCTGAAATCAAAGGGTGTCATTGTATTCCTTACCTAAATCAATGTAATTAATGTTTTCAGTGCGGTGTAAACCCGTTCGCGACTTGCTGGTTCTTCAAAGGCGAATTGGTAAAACGATGACTGGTAAGATCAGATAATTCGTTAATTCGTCACGCGGCTGAAATATGGCACTGCGTCCATCCATAATTGCACTCATGTTCTCAACCGGCCGCCTAGCAGCAGCGCATTACGCTGCACCATGGGCCAACGAGAAGCTTTCTTTCTCCATTTACTCCATCCATGCGCTACGCTCACGGCCGGTCGTGGTGGCTGCGCTTTGGCTAGAGTGTACTAGAATACCGTTGAGTGGGACGAGCGGCTGGGGCGGCGCATGCTTTGAAGTGAGGCGCCCGACGCGGAAAAAGTACTGCGGCGGCGCTGCGATAGAAGTGGATTGGGCCGCTTCAAGGTCGCGCCGTGGGAAACTGCTGGCGCTACCGCTCGGCAGGGTCATTCGTGCTACGAGTACTTGGCGCGCTGGTATTTGCGTTCAGACCGCTCAAATGGTGTTCATAATTGCATGTGACATGTATTTATGCCTTAAGAATAAATTCCTTTCATTCTATTCTTTATTTTACTTTTTTAATGCCGCTCGGTGATCTTTCTCAGTCTCGGGTCCGGGCCGGTATTGAGCCGGGCTCGGGCCGGGCTCGGGCCTAAGGTAAAGGGGTGGCAGGCCGGGCCGGGCGGGTAACGTAGATTATTTCCGGGCCCGGGCCGGGCCCGGGTCTCGCCATAAGACTTTTGGTCGGGCTCGGGCGGGCAGCCCAACGTAAAAACGGGCCCGGGCCGGGCACGGGCTGAAGAAATCGGCCCGTGCAGTGTTCTATGCTGGACAATACGATTAGGTCCATCGAAGCGGGGAAGAAGTTTTGAAGAGAGGCCAAGAGCATTCGCAGGTACTCACAGTCAGACGAGGTCGCCGGGAGAGAAGACAGGTTGCTCACAGTGAGCGTCTTGGAGCCTTTTCTGGCGCTGTTGCTCAAGCGGTGGTAAAGTGGCGCGCTAACTTGCGACACTCCTCGGCATGACGTGCTGCAGTCGAAACGGGCACACACTCAGAAGCATCGGGCTGGTAGGGTAGCATGGGTGTCCACGGTGTGGGTTGGGTGATGGCCGTAGAGCAAAAAGTAGGGAGAAAAGCCAGTGGTAGTCTGGGTTGCAGTGTGGTATAGGCAAATGTAACAAATTACTTGTTACACTGTTATTTGTTTTTCATTTCTGAAAGTATTCTTTGCCACCGGTCTTCCAATACGTAAAGGGGGCCAGGGACCACTCAAGCTGCCAATAAGTGGCTTTTACCTCGGCCCCCTCCATTCGCTTGTAAATGGAATGAAATGAAATGGTAGAATAAGGTCCCAATCTCTGTGGTCAGATGCAACATGGCCAGCATGTCAGCCAGGGTCCGGTTGAAACGCTCGGTGAGTCCATTGGTCTGGGGGTGGTAGGCGGTGGTGGTTCTATGAATAACGTGGCACTGAGCCAGAAGAGCTTCGACAACCTCAGACAAAAAGACGCGCCCTCCATCGCTGAGGAGTTCACGAGGTGGGCCATGACGAAGGAGGAAACAGCGGAGCAGGATGGAGGCGACGTCGCGTGCCGTGGTGGCAGGGAGTGCCGCAGTTTCAGCATATCGCGTAAGGTGGTCGACGGCGACGTTGATCCAGCGATTACCGGCGGGTGTCGTAGGAAGCGGACCATAGAGATCAATTCGCACTCGAACAAATGGCCGGGCGGGACAGGGAAGGGGCTGCAAAGCTCCAGCTGAACGGCAAGGCACAGATTTCCGACGGTGGCAGTCCGTACACGAGCGAACGAATTTGCGGACGTGAATTGAATTTGCGGACTCGATGAATGCTTACCGGGTAGTTTTGTGCAGATGTGCTCAACATTATTTTTTTTACTTTGTTTCACCTCAGGAGATGCAAGAACACGCGCTGTCAAAAAGTGTCCAGCGGCCCCACATGTTTTGGGGAATCTACCCGAGGTCCGAACCAGTCTGCGCCGCATTGTCACAGTCCATCAAGTAAGGCTCGAGCTATAGCATCTTACGCGAATATTAAGTGTGGCCCTCAAGTGTGTGACAGAGTTCCAGCCCTTGAATGTAGCCACTCTCTGCACTTGGCTTCTTATCGAGCTGAACAAAGATGCTGCGAAAGTGGAGACGCACTTTGAGGCTACAGAACTCCGGCCTCGCACGCGAATGTGCGAGTTGCACTGCTTCTTCTGCCTGATGTGCCATAAATTTAGACGAACGTATCGTTGGTTGCAGTTTATGCAAGTTTACGTGCAATGCATTTCGAAGAAGTTATCAGAAAGCAGAAGTTCTGTATGTACGGATGTTTTTTTCAGACCATACAGACCACACAAAGAAACATTTCAGGAAAAATAAACAAAAGAAAACCAAATGTGGTTCGAAATTTCTTTTCAAGTGCCTTGTCCACGATAACGGCGAAGAAACCAGGTCGCTTACATGCGTATGTATTCAACACCACTTAATGTATGTGGCCACAAAATGTAACTGTATTTTCCGCGGGCATTCCGTACAAGTTTGCGTGTGTATGTGTGTGGGTGCGTGTTTTGCTTGAGTCTGCTTGTGTTTGTTGTGTCATTGTCCTAAAAAATAAGTGAGCGTCACTTCTAAAGCTTAATCCGCGAAGCATATAGTAAGAAATGTACTGGGATGACAAGCTTAGTCGCTTCTAAAGGTGCGCCTCGTTTCACGTGTGTAGCCCTTACAAGTTGTTTACACATTTTAGAGAAACGTCGGATATGTGGCACTCTACAATTCTATTGAATATCTCTATGCAAATTTATGTAGAAGGCTCATTTGAATACTGCCTGTAAGCAGCATGTAGCCTGTCGCTTTCCTTTTGGCTTATACGTCTACGAAATTTATGCTCGAATCCAACTAATAAATTTATTAACTGCAACAAGCCATGACCCGGCTTCTTTCTTTCTGGGGTTTTTACGTACAAAAACCAGTTCTGATTATGAGGCGCACCGTAGTGCAGGGCTCCACTACGGCGTGAACCCAAGGCGTGAGCCCCAGGTGCTCAAAAAAATTAAACCATAATCCTGTTGGCGACTTCCGTTATATCCATCATATAAGTTTGACATAACCTAAAAAAAAAAAACTGCAAGGACGCGCAGCTGCTTACGAGCAGTTTACTGATAGCTTACAATACCAGATATAGAGTGTCTATCATCATAGCCAGTCGAATAGCGGACACCCCCCCCCCCTTCTTCTTCGCAGGACGACCTTCACGCCAACTGGTATTGTTGTCTTGGGGCACTTGTCCTACAGCGACGATACCAGGTCTGACTGCGTCATCATGCCGCCCGTGAACCACGCCGACCCACGCACTCAGAAACCCGGCATCGCCTACGGCCACAGCATGGTAAGCCGCGCATCAAGCAGCAAGGCACGCGCTGTTTTCGCAACTCCTTAGCTTCACAGTGAAAACAGCCTGTGAGTCGAAGCACTGCGGGACCCTTTTATTGCGAAGCATTCTTTGCCTCATTCTTGCCACTTTGGCGGCAAATAGGTAGGTATACCTAGTTCGATTCCTGCCTTGTCTCGCTTTAGTGAAAAGAAAATAATATGTGACCGACGGTGGAATGGTCCGAGCCCATTATAGCCGGTGTCATATATTGAAAATCTAGAAGGCACAGCGCCTCAGCAACCGCGGTTGAACGCGATTGGTTGAAACGCCGCCGACGACGCTCGACGCCCTTTGGAACTGCTGTGACAGTACGCCGCGCCACTTAACGACTTTTTCGCTAACCTAACCTATCCTAACCTAAGCTGTCGTGGGCGACATGCAAATGCAACGCCCAGTGCTCTGACCATTAGGCCACAATCGCACGCGTACTTCTTTCGCTGCAAAGCCATCCAGCTGTATGAAACGCTCGGCGTGTGCACCCCGTGCAACTTACTCGTCTTCATCATGATAAAAACTTTATTATAGAGATTGAGGAGTTTGGAGCACGCAGGCTTCCGGGCCCCCGCACGACCCCACGGCACTCAAGCGTTTATGTTCGTCCGGTCCATAACGCTGGCAGCCCGGTCAGTAGTAATGGTCTGCACGACCGCGTCACCGGAGCGCAGCAGGGTCTCCCAATCCTCCCAAGTCTTCAGGTGCTCTAGGCCCCGCGGGGAGGATCCGCCTGGTAATGAGAAAGGAGATGGAGTGCAGAAGTACAGCCTGAAGTGATGAAAAGTTGGTGATAG
Source organism: Dermacentor silvarum (assembly GCF_013339745.2). Classification (NCBI taxonomy): domain Eukaryota; kingdom Metazoa; phylum Arthropoda; class Arachnida; order Ixodida; family Ixodidae; genus Dermacentor; species Dermacentor silvarum. Next base: position 30,341,908 of record NC_051158.1, read on the forward strand.
TGAGAAAGAATGAGAGGAGAGAGGAGAGTGCGTGTCTGTATAATTGGCCCCAAAGGGTTGCTTGTCGATTGCTGAGAGATTCGTGCGGTGGAGGGTATACAGCTGGCGCGCCGCCTTGGAGGCATGCGTCAGCTCGTTGAAAGTGTGCGCGCGCTCCTTCGTGAATCCCGGATCGGAGACGGCAAGAGCCCGGTTTAAAGAACCTCGGGCTGAGAGGTCTGCGGCCTCGTTTCCAGGATTCCCGCAGTGCGCGGGCACCCAAATGAGCTCCACATAACGGGGCGGGGGCGCATCGGGCGAGTCCAGTATGCAAAAAGCAGGAACCTGGTCTCGGCCTCGTTTGAAATTTAGGATTGCAGTTTTGGAATCTGATAAAACATACCGTGCTTTTGTGTTGACGATGGCTAGGGCAATGGCAGCTTCCTCTGCAGCTTCGGGAGAGGTGTCTGGGGGGAGTGTGTGTGTTCCGATGGGGGAGAGAGTGTTATCCACCACCGCAGTGACCGCTTCATCGCCCGTGCAGGCCTAACCCATACGGCGTCCGATTACGAGCCGTAATATCTGTAGAGGGCTGTAGCGCGAGCTCTGCGGCGCTTATCGTGGTGGTTGGGGTGCATGTTACGGAGGAGCGGCCTAATGAGAAGTTCGCGGAATAAGGGTCTTGATATTGGGCGAAGTAGAGCACAAAGCTTATAGTTCAAAGGTGTGAACAAGGCGGCATAGGTCACGCTGCCTCATGCCCCTGTGGTGGCCCGAGACCCGGAAGATGAGGTGCGAGATCGCCCCTACTACCTGCTTGATTATCCGGAGTGTAATGGTGTTCTTCCCATCACTCTACATACGCATACTCAATATCCGGAGAGTTTTAACCTCTGGTGCCGGTATGCCATTCAGTTCGATGACGATGGGGGAATAGGGCGAGTTGCGGTTCTTGGGACGGATGCAGAGCATCCCGGAATTCTCTGGAGTACAAGAAAGTCCAACGCTGACTGCATAGTTTTAACGCGACAGCGTTAAGGGCCCCGTGTCGCAGAAAATACGGCGTCGGCGTAAGTATCGGCGTAAGTATCGGCGCTGGGCGGAAATAATCATTCTAAACCACATGATCCTAAACCACTCCGACCGGGCGAGCCGTTTGAGGGCGCAAGGCGATAGTTAAAAAAAATGGAGAACGCTTAAGCTTCGCCTTTAAGAGTAGAACGCGATAGCGTTATCGGGACCCGTTCGCATCGCATCGTTCGCATACGGCAAGTAGGCTTCATTCACTGCAACACTGAACGTGGGAAAGCGAGCTTGCAAAGACCAAGCTTACACCGATCCCTTTAAAGTCGGCTTCACTTTTAAACAGAAATGCATTGCTGGAAAGTTGTTTTTCCAGGGGCAATATAAGGGGTCTAATATATTAAAATGTGAAGGCCCTAGCACCTTTTTATTATTTTATTAATTGTTTGCTATTGCCCCGACGTGCGCGCGTGACCAAAACGAATTAGCAGGCGAAGTCCCAATTTGACCTGCCTAGGATGCGAGCGCCATCCGGATATCATTTTCGCAAATAAAGTACGCAAACGCGCGGCTGTAGGTCTGGTAGAAATGCTGGAAAAGGTGTTTGCGTTTGAGTTTCCTCGTAGCAGAATTAGGTTTTCTCGTACATTCAAATTACAATCCGACGCGGATTGGTAAACAATCCGACGGCGAATCCGACGCCGAATGGTAAAGTCGTGCGTTAACATTTTTCTGGCGGATTTCACTGTCTTCATCTGACGACATGCGCCGGCGGGGACGTGACCTCGTCCACGTGGCTCATGTCGTCAGATGAAGAAAGTGGCTCGATGAGAAAATTCACCGGGGACGTTCGCTCCAAGACGCGGTAAGGCCCTTCTCACTTTGGAACGAGTTTCGAGGTTGTAAAGAACAGGTTGGAGGCGCGTCTCAAGCCCTACCATGACCCTCTGCCTGCAACCTCTTGGGTCGCCAGGATGGCTCTTTTTCTTTGTAAAGAAGAAGGCGCGCCTCCATCCAGCGGCATCGCCAACGCTCGGCCCGCTCGGCTCGCGCTGCTGGTCGCTGGTGTATTAGGAGACGGTGCCCCACACTGCCTCGAAGTTCCTTGAACTCGTAGCGTCCTTGAAGGACACCGCCAATAAACCTCTTCTCACAATCTTAATACAATCGATCCAACTTAATCCACCTTTATTCACTCTGATTCGCTTTAATCGACCTTAATCCACTTCTTTTATTCAAGTACCCTAAAGGCCATAAGGGCATTACATGGGGGTGTTACAATAAATCAACAATAGTGACAGTAGACGCATTCAAACAGGTAATGCATGTTAAAATAAAAACCACACAAGCAAAAAAAAAATCAAGGCAAACCGCAAAAGCAGTTAAAACGACACATCCTAAACCTTGAAGACACCTATAACCATTAAGAGGGGAGTTACACAAGACCAAGGTTACTTAGAATGAGTAATTCAAAAGAAAAATGCTTGTTAAAATAGGTATACATAACAGCAGATACAGCATGTAACAATAACAAAAAATAATAATACAAAAATAACCAGTACAAGGAACTTGGTGCTCACCTAAAACAAAGCCAATTGCACAAGGAACATCAAAATATGTTGATAAAAAAATTAAAATAATGTGACACGAAAAAAGGAGCACAAGACCACAATGACGTCTTGAACGAAATTTGAGCAAGAAAATCCTGTGTGTGTACTTTGAAATAGTGTTTTAGTTTTGCTAGGAAATCATCATGACTTAGAGCCGATACGATTTCATTTGGTAACTTATTCAAGTGATATATTGCGAGAAAGAGAGGCGAATGACTCAAGATCGAAGTTCGTGTGCGCCAGAGCACTTAATGATCCAGGCACGGAAAGATACGATGGGCGGGCCTGATGTGGCATGCGCTGAAAGACCCTTCAAGGGATAAAGCTTGAGGAAAATGGGAAAGAAGTGCTTGAGTCTACGATTTTCTAGAGAGGGAAGATTTACAGAGTTTCTAATGTTGGTGATGCTGGACGTTCGTGAGTAATTTTTTTCGTAATGAAGCGGGTTGCTTTGTTTTGGACTGTCTCGAGCTTGTTTATGAGGTACGACTGATGCCGGTTCCGAATAAAAGACGCGTACTCCATTTTTGAACGAACCAGTGTCGTATAGGCTAATAATTTAGTGGACTCGTTTGCCGAGTAAAGGTTGCGCCTGATGTAGCCAAGGGTTTTGCACGCGCTGCTAGTAATCACATCGATGGGTTGATTCCATGAAACGTTTGAAGATAAATGAATTCCTCAGTATTATATTGCGTGAGCATGTGCAATAGTAATGCCGTTCATCGAGTAATGGCTAAGCTGCGGGATAGAAGCTCTAGTGAAAGCTATAGTATTAGTTTTTGAAACATTTATTTCCGTTTGCCACTGTCGACACCAGTCCGTAATTTTCGCGAGGTCAGATTGCAGAGTGTCAGCGTCGGAAGGGTTAATTATTCATCTATAAATTACGCAATCATTTGAAAATAGTCTAAGTGTGGATTTAATGTTACTGCTGATGTCGTTGACGTAAAGCAGGAATAAAATAGGTCCCAATACAGAGCCCTGCGGCACCCCTGATTTAACTAGGGATCGCGGAGAAAATTAATTAGTAGTTATAAATTGGCACCGGTTAGTTAAAAAGATGCTAATCCAATTTGTAGTCCTACTATTTATATTAAAATATAGTGAAGTTTCATTAATAAACGGTTATGAGCTACCTTGTCGAACGCCTTCGTAAAATCAATAAATATGGCGTCTATTTATGATGAGTCGTTAATAGCTTGGAATAAGTCGGAGACTAGCTCAAATAACTGCGTTTCGCATGAACGACCATGCTGGAACCCGTGTTGGTTAATGAAAAGAAGATTGTGTTATGTTAGGTATTTCATAATTGCTGATGAAATAATGTGTTGTAATAGTTTACATGGAATGCTGGTCAGTGAAATAGGTCTGTAGTTAGAGACAGATGATGGGTCACCGGACTTGAAGATTGGAATTGTCTGAGCTGTTTTCCATCCGTCAGGACCTGAATCAATAGATTGTTGAAAAAGGCAGGCAAAAATACGAGGTATCACTGGCTTAGTTGCTTTTAGTAGTTTTGGAAAGATTCCGTCTGGACCGGGAGCCGAGCTGTTAGAAAGACGATCAAGAGCAGCTTATATGGCCTTCTGAGTGATTATGATATCATTCATGATGGAGGTAATGGAACCGAAGTCAATATTAGCGGGAACAGGAAGTTCACTTGTAAAAGCGAAAGAAAAGAAAGAATTTAATGCAGTAGCGGCATCTGATGGTGGACGGAACTCGTTGTCTTTCGTTATGGATATGAAGCAGGATCATAACGGTTTGGGGTTTATTACTTGCCAGAATTTTTTTGTGTTGTTTGCTAACATGTTGGAAATATCATGGTGAAAGAATTTGTCTTTAGCTGCTTCAATTTCGGTTTTGCATAACTTTGACTGTTCCCAATAGTACTTCCAGGCATCGTTAGATGTCGACAGTTTAGCTTTTGAATAAAAGTGGTTTTCTTTATTAATACATCGCCTTACATGAGAGGTGAACCACGCGCTTCCAGTAGACAGAGTTATTTGTATTTTTGGAATGTACTTTTCTTTAAGCTCAGTCATCTTGCTACAAACAATCATCCAGTTATCATTGCTATCACGATGATGCATTCCGCCCAGGAATGCAACACAAAAAGACGAGAGCTCTCTGGTGATCATTTCGACATTTGCTCGCGCATAATTATAAATTGTTTTCTTTTCTTGTGCTCTTTTTTTTTTACACTTTAGCTCGTAATCACAATGGAGGACGTGGTGATCACTGATGCAATCTAACAGATCAACAGACACGTTTACGGGTTCAGTGGTCAGCACAAGATCAAAGATAGCATCCCCGCTTGTTGTCAAGGAAACTATTTGGCTTAATCCGTACGTAGAAATCATATCAAGAAAATCGTTACATTCAAATTTCCTTGGGCCGCCTTCGGCTGTGCCCGTCCGCCACTTAATTCCAGGGTAGCCAAAGTCACCCGCAAGAATAATAGGTGAGCCAGGAAATTTGTTACATGCAAAGGTTAGCGATTCGTTTAGCAATTTAAGAAATGTGTTCTGTGAGTCAGGCGGACGGTAACAAACCCCAATGGCACAAGTTACACATGAAAGCTGGAGCATGACCCACAAAATTTCAATACCGGAACCCGTGTCAAGTAGGCGCTCTTGGAATTTTTTGTTTACGGCAATTGTAACACCACCGCCCTTGCGTTTCATGCCTGTCTTTTCGAATTAGAAAAAGATTATTGTTTGTCGGACACATCGCACGACAGCCATGTCTCTGTTCCCAGTATTACAACAGAAGAGCAGGACTCGACAAACGCACAAAGGTGATCCTGTCGTCTGAAAAGACTTCTAAAATTTGCCACTATAATGGACAGCTTTTTGTTTTCTGTAGTGATGGGACGTCAGTTGCCATTCGCGGAAGCTTCGTGTGTAGGAATGGGGACCACTGCATTGCTTGAAGGGTCGACCGTGAAAATACCGTTACCCATTATAAGCTTATCAAACTGTACTTTATATTTCTCGTTCTGCTGGCGATTCGCGCGCGCGGAATCACGGAGCGTTTTTCTGATCAGTTGCATTCGCGGTGAAAAATATTTCTCGATCCAGACGCGAGGGGTTTATCAGGTCTTTTAGTTTGAAAGCACTTTTCAGGATATCGCTTTCATCTTTGAAGTTGAGAAATTTCACCAGAACAGGCCGAGTGCGATCTGGTTTCCGGTGGCCGACTCGATGGGCTCGCTCTATTTCACCTGGTTAAATGCCCAGGTTGGTCGTGACAAATTCAGAAATCAGTTTTTCCGTATCGCTCCACTTTTCAGCAGTCTGTTCAGGAACACCCTTGACTACGAGGTTGTTTCGCCTCACTCGATTATTCCACCTTAATCCAATTTTGGATATGGGCCAGGTCCGACACCGTGGCTGTTCACAGTGGGATTTCGCAGTGCGAGCCGCATGTAGGCCTAGCGCCGGAAACCTGACGTCATCACTTGGTCACGTGCATTTAGTACCATCGGATGATAACAACGGACGCCGGATTTTCCGCTTCGTGGGGCTTATAATGCTTTCGCTTTAAACACTTCCTTCGCCCATTGATACTAGGTACTAAAATATTCCTTTTTTTTTACAATGAACTACCGTCCCTCCGTGGCAGAAATAACTTTGGATTTTGATTTGCTGTAGTCTATATTACTTCTGTATAGGTGAGCCCGTGTGGCGTTTTCTGTGCGCAGCGTGATGCCATGCATGCTCTGGAGTGCCTCTGGAACCACGACGTCCGCACCAACCTGTTCCTATCCGTCACCATGCAAGCGCGCCGGTACAAGCTTAAAAGCGACAGCCAGGGACAACCGTGGATCTACAGCGACTGTGGAGCAGGCCAGTACGAACAACGTGTCACGGCTCAGGAGGTGAGCGCATTGCGTTCTGCGTTCTACAGCGATAGATCTCGTAGCGTATAGGTAATCGACGCCCACCCTCAACACGATCAACGCAATCCGGAAAAAAAATGTATTCATTAGTTGCTGGCATAACCTCAGGAGCTCCCATATAAATTGCGTGTGAAAGGAGACGTCGTTTTCCGCCGCATCCACTGCACCTAATTTTAACGCGACAGCGTTAAGGACCCCGTGTCCCAGAAAATCTGGCGTTGGCGTCGGCGTCGTCGTCGGCGTTGATGCCGGCGTCCGTGGCGGAGAAAATCATCACCAACCACCCCGACCGTGCAGGGCCTCCACGTGGTGCAAGGTTTTGGTGAACAAAAATTGAATTTCTCACAGTGAAATTCGTCATAAAAACGATAAAGCATGACTTAACCACAACCTACAGACATGGTGGCGTCGGACTGTAATTTGAATGTACGAGAAAACGTAATTCTGCCACGATGAAACTCAAACACAAATGCCTTTTCCAGCATTTCTACCATACCAAAATCGGCGTGCTCAGGTAGGGTACTTGCGAAAATCATGTCCAGATGGGGCTCGCATCCTTGGCAGTGTAGGGAACCTACATGCAAGCGCTGTTTTAGGGTGGTGACAACTCCAAAATTTTGAGCGCTATTTACCGCCAAATTTGGTGAGTAGCCATTTTGATTCTCGATTTCGCTAGAAGTCGCGGCGCATCCCTGCATTCTTTTTGTTATGCTCTGATGTGCCCATTTTGGCACGCGATCTAATCAAGTTCTTTAATTTAGTTTTGCAGCAATGCGCACACGAAACCTGCATGCATCTTTAATATACTAGTTGTCTGTTCCTTTTATTTTAACACCTCAAGCGTATTTTTTTCAATCACATACAAAGCAACAAGTTATAAGGAACGATGGCGTGCTCGTGGTAGTATTTTCTCACGCCAAGAATGCGAACTGCGTTAAACATTGGCGTTGCCTTCCCCTTGTACACACTATATAAAGGGTGTTTTTCGAAGTGTGCTGTAATAAAAACTGTGCTTACAAGCCTGTTTAACTAAAACGTAGACGAGCCATGCACTGCTCTCAGACACGCTATGGGTCTCTGCCTGCTGAGGCCAAAGTTTATTTTTTTTAAATGAATTAGTTTCAAGGCACCAGCGGGTGCGGGAAACGTGGTCTGTCGGCTGGTCTTTTCGCCATTTTGATTCCCACATGCTATATTTGGCGGAAAATTCTACCCGCCAATTTAGCTGGCGGCGGCAAGTACCCTTACAAAGGTTGTCACCACCCTAAAACAGCGCTTGCATGTAGGCTCCCTACGGCAGTGGAAGGAAACATAAACAGATCAGCCGTAGCGGTACAAGGTAAATTTTTGAAAAAGAAAAATAATAATGAGAGGTATACAAACATGCTAGATAAAGAACATGTATAGTATACCTGATTAAATCAAGCAGGCTAGGTGACTATTTGTCGCCAACCCGTTTCAAAGGGGATGCCAATAAATCATCATCAATATCATCAATCAATGGTCAAATTGGGACTTCGCCTGCCTAATGCGTTTTGGAACCGCGCGCGCCTTGGGGCAATAGCAAACAATGAATAAAATAATAAAGAAAGGTCCTAGGGCCTTCACATTTTAATATAAGACAACTTATATTGCCCCTGGAAAAACGTCTTCTCAGCAATGCATTTCTGTTTAAAAGTGAAGCCGACTTTAATGGTATCGGTGTAAGCTTGGTCTTTGTAAGCTGGCTTTCCCACGTGCTGTATTGCAGTGAAGCCCACTGAAAGAAAAATGTGACGCGAACGGGTCTCGATATAACGCTATCGCGTTCCACTCTTAAAGGCGAAGCTTAAGAGTCCTCCATTTTTTTTAATATGTTGCTTGCGAGAAATAAATATACTTTCTCTTGTGAGCGGATGTTAATTATTGACCATAAATTTTGCTAGAGAAGTTGTTGAATGTTGTAAGAATTCTGAAAACTAAATCGTCAAGCTAGCACATTAATAATTAAAGAGACACTAACGGAAAATATTAGGAGGAGCTAGATTATAAGATTAGGCTTCTGTTATAACGAATTCTCATTCGTAGCCAGAACATAGCTTTTGGGAGCGAGAAAACGGCTATATTGAAAAAGCGGATACGGCGCTACTTGTTGTTTACTATGGTAAATCTCGTGTGACGTCAACACTGACTGATTCACTGAGAGCGGCAAATGACGAACGTCACGTGGGGGATTACGTCAACTCATCCGTCTTGGCGGGGGCCGTTCAAATTAAGGAGCAGCAGTGCTCCTTAATTTGGCGACAAATTTCTACACATATCAAAGGGGTTATATAGCCGCACGAAGGATGATGATATTCTTCTAGTACAATAATCTGTCGATATAGCCCGAGTTGATGATTTTCATTACAGTCTCCTTTAGTAATTAAAAATGTCGCAGTTTTACCCGAAAGGGGAAGCATCGATTGCGACAGCAAATTAGTAGACAACTACACGAACTAAGGATAGTATTATTGGTCGTATGCACTTGTAAACGTTCGCTTAATAACTAAATAAATTAGCAAGCACGGTGCAACACAAGCACAGGTAAACGTGAACACATCTCGCTCGATCCTCGCTGAAACTCGCTCTCAAAACGCTGGAGTGAGGACGCGTGGCGGCAGCATCGAGCGAATTGACCTTCGTGCCGCCTCTCGCTTTAACGAGAACTAAACGTCGAAAGCTAAGCGCATACGAAGTCACCGGCACTATAGCTGCACTTATTGCATATCACAGATCGCTTTGAAGATGAGGCCCGCGCGGACGCGCACTTTCTCCACGTCGCAGATCGCTATCAAGATACGGCGCCCGCGCGGCCGCCGTGACTACAGCGGATCAAGAAGCACCATGCCTTGCATGCACGTGGCACCAGTCCGTCTCCGGTGACATCTGTCCCAAGCGCACTGAGCGGAGTCAATGCGGTTCTGCTCAGACAGGACGGGGTGCGGATTGAGTGCGGATCACGAAGGCGTGTCGTGCGCATTCTTCTCGACAGCGGCCGCCAGCGCACCTTTATTCGAACAGATCTTTCGAGGGACCTCAAGTGCCCGGTTATCGAAAACGAAGAACTACCTCTTGTTACCTTCGGTCACTCGAAGCCCCACCAATTGAGTAATTCGCAGTCATCGGGTAGCTTCGATTGCGTGACATGACATCGTGACATGACATCGCATGATTGCGTGACAGTGACATCGCGGTAAGCGTTAAGGATCCGTAGGTACCTGAAGTGGGCACGGTCACAAGCCCGCCGCTCAAAAGTGCAGTCCTGCAGCTTCTGTGCGAGGAGCAATCTGACGCTGCAGACAACTTTCACCCCGACACAGGCAGCCACAGAGAATACGCGTTTTTACTTGGTTCCGACGTGTACTGGAAGGTAGCCACTGGAAAGATTGATCGTTTGACCAGCGATCTAACAGCCATGGAAACCATGTTCGAGTGGACCGTTCAGGGGACCGTTGAACTGAAAAAGAGGCTCAACGACCTGCGAGTGCTCTGTTGCTGACTTGCAGCACGACTTCTCTTTCTGACTGCGATCCCTCTTCGATGTGGCATCTCGACGTCATTTGAATCAACCCATTCACAGTGGGAAATGGCAAGTCTCATCCAGAACTTGACATATTTCAAGAGAGCATCACCAAGTTTGACGGGAGCTGCCAGGTAGCGCTGATGATAGAAGCTACAGGGATACCTTCAGGCAGCGATAATCGAAGGTTAGCCGATCGAGCGCCGTTTGAAAGACCAACTCAGTAGGTTTCGGCAAAAGTGCGAACTCCTGAAACAGTATGACACGGCCATCAGAGCGTATTTTAACGAATAGCACGCGGAGCGAGTTCAAGAAGACGTAGGTCTTCTTGAACTCGCTGAAATGTGTAATATATGCCCCTCATGCAGTTGCCTGCCAAAACGCTGTCACGACAAAGCTTCGTGTTGTTTGACGATTCCTCGCAAGCGTTTGGTCATCCCTGCCTGAACGATGTCCCGTTCAAGGGTATAAAGCTCGGCGTTGACATTGTGCAGCTGCTACTGGTCTTCCGATGTCACCCAGTCGTCTTAATTGCGGATATCAAAAAGGCATACTTGCCGATGCTTATTCGCCAGGAAGACCGCCACGTGCTGCGATTCCTCTGGATTGACCGGTTGCCCTCAAATGCTGCCCCATCCCCACCTGTGGTGATTTGGAGAATGACGTGGGTCCCACTCGGAGCATCATCCAGTCCTTTTTTGCTAGCTGCCATCATTCGCCATCTCCTGCGGTCTGTCGAGAGCGATATCCGGAGACTGTGGCTTTGCTAGAAAATGCCTTTCACGTCGATGACCTCATCGTGGGACTTCCGAATGTCGATAAGGGCGTAACTGTGCACAGGGAAACGCGCAAAACATTCTCCGACGGAAGCATGGAACTGCGCAAGTGCGCCTGCAATTCTGATGCCTTTCGGAAACGCTTGCTGTGAGACAAGGTTGCTATTGAAGACGAAGCCGGACAGACTCCCATAATTCAGGCCCTAGGATTACCCTGGGAACGTGACGGCGACCGGATTATACTCACTGTACGCGAAGCGTCTGAATTGGCAGCGAACGAGCCTTCCGCCAAGCGCATGGTGCTTCAGACGTCATCAAGGGTCTACGATTATTTGGGGTATATAGCTCCAATTACGCTTAGAGCAAAGCTGCTTTTTCAAGACTTGTGAAAGAGGAAATGCACATGGTACGACGCCCTTCAGGAAGAAGAACGAACAAGCTGGAACAGTTGGCGTACTTAATTGACCAGCATGAACCCGGTGGCGTCGTTAGGGCCAGGATAAAATTGAAGATAGAGCTCCCTGGTGGGGAGGCTGGTGGGAGCGCCTCATGAGATCGACAAAAAAAAAAAAACGCATTGAGACGTTCAGCTGGGCGCAGCAGTCTCAACGCCGAGGCCCTCTCTATCGTGCTATGTGAAGTTCAAGCGGCCATTAACGACAGACCTCATACTTATCTCGATAGCAACTCGGCTGAACTGCAATCGCTGATTCCATCACACTTCTTGCTCGGAAGACGCGCCGTATGCTTTCCGCAAGAAGCCAGCATTTCCGATGGCACGTCATTGCCTAGAAAGCGCCGGCTCCGCCTCGCGCACTATCCTGAGCGTCTAAAAGCGGAGCTATGGATCCGATGGAAGCGGTCGTACCTGCTCTTGTTTCGGTCTGCCCACAACAGTCGTGCTCGTTAACTACCTCGGTAACGCGAAGTTGACGTGGTGCTTGTGCCTGACGATATAGCATAAACGCTACTATAGAACCTGGGCACCCAGGAAAGGACGGTATTGCGAGCATTTCTACACTTCGACTAGCTTCTGGACAGACGATCAAACGACACGTTCAGAAGGTGTACGTTCTCGAAGCAAGCCACCAATAACCGCAGCTGCCGAGTGATCACCTTGGCGCCTTGGGAATATGTTGAAAGTCATTGCGGACAGGCGGCGACGGGCAGGAGAAGAGAAGAAAAGGAAGAAGGGAAAAACAACACGGTAGATCCCACGCCCTGTGGGAATCGATGTTATGCGAAGCAGTGTGCGGGGAACCTACCAAGTTAACGAAATGACCATGAGAGCACCAAGACGTAGGCGGCTCTTTCATGACCTACATGACACGCATGTTATGACATTCATGTCATGAGTCCTCAGGAGTCCCTTTAGCTACGTACACCTAAGAGACCTTAATTAAAGCGAAAGCCTTAGTCATGCTCATGAATATGACTTCGACCATCAACCTTTAGCCTTTTCCTTCACTTGGTACCACATCCGAACCTATTCCATTAGTTTTTGTGGGTTAATCTTCTTTCGCAGTCATTGTCTGCTGAGTCATGGTCATGACTGTTACTTCTACCTTCATCCTTTAGTGTTTCCTTCACTTAGTACTCACGTCCTAACCCATTTCAGTTGTTTTTGAGTGTTAGTCTTTTTTTGCTGAGCCATTGCCATTTTTTCTGAGTCATGCTCATGACTATGACTTCTAACATTATCAGCTAATGTTTCTTTCAATTAGTACCCACGTGCGAACCCGTTTCAGTGGGTTTTGAGTGAAAAAGTTTTTTTTTTCACTGAGCCATTGTCATTTTTGCTTAGTCATGCTCATGACTATGACTTCTACCATTATCCTTTAGTGTTTCCTCCACTTAGTGCCCATGTACGAACCAATTCCAGTTGTTTTTGAGTGTTATTCTTTTTCACTGAGTCATTGTCATTTTAGCTGGCTGTTTCATGATCTACATGACACGCATGTCATGACCTATCATTTATGTTCGTCATACACTCTTGTCATACTATGCCAATTTTGGTACATACCAAATTGACGAAACGACCATGAGAGCACCAAGACGTAGGTGGCTAGATAGATAGATAGATAGATAGATAGATAGATAGATAGATAGATAGATAGATAGATAGATAGATAGATAGATAGATAGATAGATAGATAGATAGATAGATAGATAGATAGATAGATAGATAGATAGATAGATAGATAGATAGATAGATAGATAGATAGATAGATAGATAGATAGATAGATAGATGTGGTAAAAGTGGCAAATATTCGCCAAGAATTGTTTCGCATTTAAAAGAGCACGATCAACCGAATAAAGTGATGGAGTGCTTGGGCTACTGCTCGGGTCTTTATTGCAGGACAACGAGTACGCAATTTGCGCGCAGAACAACGTATGACATTAACCATTTCAGGTCTAGGTAACTATACTCACTTTGTCCCCACAATTTTTTTTTATTTTCTTTCTTAAATCTAGGTCTGTGACTACCCCCATTCTGGGTACAGTACCAACATCAACTACGATGGCGGGTTCCTGTCCGGGATCACTTATGACGAGGCGGACGGTTTCGCCATCACGTTTGAAAACCGACTGTCCTTACGTGACAAGGTGAGTACAAACGACACCGTGTAGTGGCCTATGTACAATGTGCTGTATGTCGTCGAACAGTATGACACCGATGTGTGAAGTCTTTGACAAAAGTGAATGAATTGATGCTGTTGAGTTTTTAAGTGCTAAACTGTGTGAGTTGTAATTGCGAATTCATCTTAGCTAACAAGTGCAGAAATTCACATTCATGCGCGGACATAAAACGCCCTGTGTGCGTTTTCTTTGTGTCCTTGTTTGAATGTGAATTTCTGCACTGGCTAGCTGAGGTGGAGTTATCAAGGCACGTCAACTTGCATCGAAATTTGCGAATACTTTGCGAATCTTTGCGGCTATCGAACGTGAAGGAACCCCTGTCTCTCGTTTTGAGATACATAATGGTTCAAAACCAGAAAATTCCCAAATTATATATGGTCGAAGAGAATAGTAAAGAGTAGTAAAAAACCGAACTCATCTAGGACAATATTCAGCTGTAAAGAAGTTGAGTTCCTATTTGCACACGGTACCGCTGACGCACTTGCTCTTGCTCATCAGTCGCCGCTGCACGTGAAAGCTCACGAACTTAATTGATTTAGACGGCGCAGGCAACTACACGTCCTTCGTAAAGGTCATGCGCAAATAAATTTCACTTTCGCTAAATTGGTTATAAATGAGTGGCATAGTATACACTGTTGACCGAATGTTGCCAAAGCTGCACTGCTGGTAATTGACAAATTTTGTTACTAACTTCCTTTAAACAAGCACCTAACCAAACTACGCGTGGTTGTCAGGGAGTGTTACGTGAATCCCAGCGAACCCCGTCCGAAAATGTTTCAGTGCACCGCGGGCAGGCTAGCCTCCGAGATCTTAGCCAGAAGGCGCGCTGGTTCTCTACGTTCTCGGTCATTCGTCACTTCCGGCGAGCAGTGATGGCGGCCTTTTATTCAGTTTCAATTTCAGTTTCGATATTCAGGCTCTGTTCCAATACTCGCCGTAGACGGCAAAGTAGACGGCTAAGCGGCCAGCGGCCATCTTAAGTCGCGTTCCAATTCTCACGCAGACGTCAAAGTAGTCAGCTTCGCGAAGACGGCATCGAAGTCAAAAACCATGCAGGCTACTTAGAAACTCGACGGGAAGGCCGTCTGCGCACAAGACGTAGACACGCTATATCCTACGCCCTTAATATGTCAAATCATGTTTTTCATAGGTTCGCAGGCGCAAAGATCTAATATACAGAAATAATGTGAGCTTTTCTCAACTTTTTTTTTGTCGCCGCGATGTGGCGCCACGTCGCAGAAGCGTCTTCCATACTTCTTCCAGACGATAGAATAGGAGAGGTGGCCAAACGCTCCGCCAATGCGCCACGCATGACGCGATGGCTCTCGAGTTGCCGGCGCTTTGCGTGAGGTGGCAGCAGGGGTGGTCTGGGCTCATTTCTCCGCTCGGCCGTACTTGAAAGTACGTATCCGGCGGGCATCGCGAGCATTCAAACTGCATATTTACGTATCCGACTTTTGAGAAAAAGCATCGCGTCATAGTGCCGTACACCAGGGAGGTCTTAAAAACCACTGAATAGTTACCGTCGCTTAAAACGGACTTCTCGCGCAGATTTACGCATGCAGCGTGACTTCAGGCGTGTGGTTTATTTCTTGTTTATTTGGTTGTTTTATCTCTTTATTTTGACGGATTGAGATTGGTTGTGAAAACTGTACGGTGACTAATGCGTCATTGCCAAATGAATCACGCTTGAAACGAATATCTTTTTTATATGTTCACGATCGAGTACATTTGTTGCTTCTGCCTCATTACAATATGCATAATCACTCCTTTATTAGCATATACGACTATGCAGAAACAGTATTAATTGTGTTTCTAAAACTTCTGTTGGCGTGTTAACACACACACACACACACACACACACACATATATATATATATATATATATAATTCATGAAAAACGTTGCGTCGAGAAATCGTCAGTTTCCAAGCACGTCACTGAAATATTAAATCACTGGGAGGACCGGCTGATATCAAAATCACAGTTCATCGACGCAGCCACCGTGATATTCCTCGTAGAAGCTTCAACGTGCGCAGTCTGTCTGTAGCGCGCATCCCAAGTGAAGTTCACTGCGCAGCGTCTGCAACGGTCACAGCGGCTTCACTTACTGCGTGTTTCGCGCCGTTTCTGTTCGTTGTTGCTCAGAGTGGCCGGCCAAGGTCGGCGGCGAACACGAAGGCGTGGCGACGCCGCTCTGTCTAGATAGAACGTCGTCTACTCCCGTCGTTTGCAGTCTCCAGCATTTCGTAGGCGCTGTTGCCTGAGATGGCAGCTATTGCCTCCGAGATTTCAGTTGGCATGTTTCCGTCTTTTTTTTTTCACTTAGTTACATTGTCTGATTAGACAGCTTAAACGGGTTAGACAGAAAGTTGTACTTAGTGTTAGCACTAGTTCGTAACGTTTGCTTCTGAAGCCTCTAGCATATCGTATACGAGAGGCTTCAGAAAAAAAATCACAGCATATCCACGGGGTGAATGATGATGAGTGGGCGAAGCTCCGGAGGGAATCATCGGATCTCCCGCTTAAGGGGACGCTAGCACAAACGCATTAGAAACGTGCAGTACTCTCTAGTAAGGGGGAGCGGCCACAGCGTCTTACGCAGCCATTTACACATGCCGGAACGTGCACCGCGTTTGCCGACGCCATCACATGACTGCTGAGAGAGTATACCCCCCGTATTCATAAACGCTCCTCGACTTGAACTTGACTTGCCACCGCTTTGGGCAGCGCGTTCGAAACGCGTTGAAGGTAAGGCGGAGAGGCCACAGCGTCTTACACCAGCTTCTTACACGGGCCGTAACGCGCTAGCACAAACGCGTTAGAAACGCGCTAGAAACGCGGCCTTTCGGTAATGTTGGGTATTTATTGCCATCGTGGTGCGTGTGTCCATGTCCGCTTCGTGGCGTAGTGGGCTAACGCCGCGCGCTCGGAAGCGAGGGGTCCCTGGTTCGATTCCGCGCTACGGACACAACTTCGGAATTTTTTTCTCATTTTTCTCAGACTGGTTACACACTACTACTACGACGACGGGGACGGAACGGGTGCCGCTATAAGGAGCTTCGCCCCTAAAAATTACATTACGAACGAGAGCTAACACTAAATGCAACTTCCTGGTGTAAGTAAAGCTTTGTCTGGTCAACAAACCCACATATGCTACCTGGATGCATCAATGTTGCCGGATTTCGTTATGTAATAAACGAGAAGTGGTGACGCTGGCTAACACTCCCAGGGTTAGTTCTAGTAGTAAAACATAGAAATACCCCAGAATGTGGATGGCAAAACGGCACCGCGGTATCTCAATGGTAAGAGCATCGCACGCGTAATGCGAAGGCGTGGGATCGTTCCCCACCTGCGGCTAGTTGTGTCTGTAGACATCTCGAAAAATACCCGCCGTGGTTGCTCAGTGGCTATGGTGTTGGGCTGCTGAGCACGAGGTCACGGGATCGAATCCCGGACACGGCAGCCGCATTTCGATGGGGGCGAAATGCGAAAACACCCGTGTTCCTAGATTTAGGTGCGCGTTAAAGAACCTCCAAGTGGTCCAAATTTCCGGCGTCCCCCACTACGGCGTGCCTCATAATCAGATCGTGGTTTTGGCACGTAAAACCCCATAATTTACTTTTAATTACTACATGACAGAGAAGAGACTTGAGGAGCCAGCACGAACACTGAGTACAACTTGAAGTTAATGGACGTGAGCCGATATTTCAGTTCTTGTTAGGAATCGTAGAGTGGTAAAAACTAAGTAGTACTTTTCAGCTTTATATATAGGGCGTCGCTGAGAGCTCCTGTGTTGATTTGTGACGTAGAGCCGGTTCAATCACCTTGAAACGAGGATATAGTAGTGGTGTCGGCGTCACGATAATAATAATAATACTTTCTCATTTCCGACCCAAGTAAAGTAGGAGGCAGTGCATGGGCAAAAAAATACTCATCATAGAGGCAGGTTAACAAGAGCACACAGCCAGTTGTGTATAAAGCAGTCAGCTTCGAGCGCATCATTGTCGATGTCCGAGGATAACGGTAATTGCATGAAGCGAGTGGACGTATCTTGCGCAGATCTGCGAGGCCTGGACTCTCGAAGCAACGGGCATAGGGGTCGGCTTGGCCGTGTACGACGTCAACTACGACCACAGGTCCACGATGTGCGACCCCATCTGGATCAACGGGACCTGGGCGCGGTTCCGCTCTCTCTTGAGGCTACGTGACTACCTCCATCAGGACGAGCCCGTGGCTAACATACTCCAAGATTGCTTCAACGTCACGTGATTGACGGCGCACGTAGGGACGAGTTGGAAAATAAAAGATCGAAAAGGGTCGTCGCACAGATGAGGATGGTGATCTAATGCCATGCCCTTTGAGACGGGGCGGTGAAGAATAGTCGCCCAGTCTGCTTGATTTATACAGGTACGCAATGCGTGTCTTAATGTAGCGTTTTTGTATACATTCTACCTAATCTCTTTTTTTTTGCTTCACAATCTACCTGTACCGCTACCTATGACTGCACGATATCTAGTCGTATCAATCTGTTCCTTGCTTTATTTTTTTTTCATCACTACCCTAAGCGCCTCTTGCTTATCGCGACTGTTGACCGGTTGATGCTTCCGTCCATTTTAAATTCAAGCGCTTCTGGAAGGAGTACGTTACCTGCGGTTCGCACTGGATGAATCCCGTCGCATTACATTAGGATGTGCTGAGTGGTCGCCTGATTTTTTGCAGCGAAGCTGCATACCTCTCGTTGGTCAGAATATTTCGCGGTCTAAACACAAAACTCCAGGTTAACAATGGAAGGCAAACGGCATTTAGGCGTACAGTATACATATATATATATATATATATATATGAATCCCGTCGCATTACATTAGGATGTGCTGAGTGGTCGCCTGATATTTTGCACCGAAGCTGCATACCTCTCGTTGGTCAGAATATTCCGCGTCTAAACACAAAACTCCAGGTCAACAATGGAACGCAAACGGCATTTAGGCATACAGCATATATATATATATATATATATATATATATATATACCAGAAAAAAGCGATTCTGGGTCCGGGTAAATATTCACAGTGAAGTAGACGCGTATGAAGCGGTTTATTGACGTTTCGGCCGGGGTCCGGCCTTCATCAGAATATATATATATATATATATATATATATACAATGAACGAGCAGAAAGGGAACTGAGGGGCCCGATTTCATTAATCATAATATAGGAAGCCAACAAACAAGACACCAAGGACAACATAGGGGCAATTACTTGTAATCACTAATTGAATTACAGAAATGATAAATTACTGGGCAAAAAGGGATGAAAAACAACTAGCCGCAGGTGCGGAACGATCCCACGCCTTCGCATTACGCGTGCGATGCTCTTACCATTGAGCTACCGCGGTGCCGTTTTGCCATCCACTTTCTGGGGTATGCATCCATTTGCATACCTGTTGCAATACCCCCCCCCCCCCCTCACCTATTGTGTGGTTTTGGTTATCGACGTTTGCCTAAATTTGGTGACGCGGGTAGTTTCATTGTTTCTTAACCTGTTCAGTCGAAAGCAGTAAGTTGCGACCGCCAGATAATTGTTGACTTTAGTTGTTTCGTGCGACAGCGCTGGCCGACGGGCTTCGCGTCCGACGAAAGGACGAGAACTCTACGCCCAAAGCGTTCGTCGGCCTCCAAAGAAAGTGTGTTCCGTGCAGGGATGCGATTTCGACATCCGTACGGCTGACCTTTTCCTGCATCGCTTTCCGTGCTGAAAGCTCGGAACGCCCACCAAGTCGTATGGCGGGCATTTGAATATACAGCTGTAATGACCGGCCTCCGAAAACAAATTTCGCGCCTTTGAGAACAAAATGACGTCACTTCTGTTTTTAACGAATATGACGTCACATTATTTTTTCTTCCGCCGGAAGTGTTCCCTCCTCACACAGATGGCGCTAAGCCCCATGAACCGCCGATGATCCGCCATGTTTTGAACCTATGGGCTTCTATGGAAGCTTCGCTACAAGGTATATCTACCTTGGTAAAATGCTCTAAAGCATGAATATTCCTGTGGCTGAAACCTAGACTAGGGGTCTCAAGAGGCAGCTCAACACTTATCCACAAGACAAAGGTGTCGCGGCCAGGCATACTCGAATCGATCAACGCAGTACGTAAGAGCTAGACTTGCCTTCCCAGAGCCCTGACATCGAAGGCAGTTCCTCTTGACAAAACATTGGCTCGAGGCGTCGCCATCGCTTGTGCACACAATGTTGATCGGAGTAAAAGGGATGACACCTAGGCTTACTCTAAGCGGGTGAAGCGAGGCTGCACGAGGCTACGGCTGAATGCTTTGAGTTTCGTCATAGCTAGAATGGTTTCGGCCTTCTCGTATCAAGGGCGGGAAATGGCGCTGTTGTTGCATCGTTCGCACCGAACGCACGTGGCGTTTTTATATAAATACGTATTTGGTGCCGCAGCTAAACGTCGCCTCCCCTCCCTCCCGTCCCCCCACAGCCTTTCACGCGACGGAAAAAGTTGCGTTTACTCTCTATATATGAAAAGGAGGAAAGAGACGCTTAATTCTGCAGCCATTCACGGAGCACGGCGCCGAGCGCGCGTTTGCTCTGCGACGTGCGTTCGCTCCCCGTGAAAGCGCGCGTCCCTCGCCCCCTTTCACTCGCACATACAGCGTCCGGAGCGCGGCGACGATTTCGTCGCCGTTGACGTCATACGTAACCTCACGGCGACGGCGACGCCGACGCAGAAATCTGCTTCGGAGTGTCCTTATAATTGCTATCGCAATAAAAGATGTGGCCTGCCGCGTCGGGCGCGCTGCTATGGGAGCGAACGTGACGGTCGCAGTTGCATTGTCGGCTGCTGGGCTGCGCCGAACGGCGCTAGCTGAGGGGGATGGAACGCTTCGGCTTGCACGCGCGACGGCGTTCCAAGCGCGTTCCTGACGCATTTGCTATGCCGATGCCAAACAACAGACCCCGGCGTGTGGCGCCGCGGCGGATCACACCGTTTTCGATGCACGCGGCAGGCCGCACCTTTTATTGCGATAGCAATTATATGGACACTCAAAAGCAGATTTCTGCCGTCGGCGTCGCCGTCGCCGTAGCCGTCGCCGTCGCCGTCGCCGTGAGGTTCCGTATGACGTCAATGGAGATGAAATTCTCGCCGCGCGCCGAACGCTGTATGTGCGAGTGAAAGGGCGCGAGGGGCGCGCGCTTTCACGGGGAGTGAACGCACGGCGGAGAACAAACGCGCGTTCTGCGCCGTGCTCCCTTAAGGGCTGCAGAAGTAGGCGTCTCTTTCCTCCTTTACAATCACCATATATGTAGAGCAAACGCGCCTCTTCCTACGCGCGAAAGGCCATGGGGGAGGGGGGGGGGAGGGAAGGTAGGCGACGTTTAGCTGCGGCACCAAGTGCCTATTTATATCAGAGGCTCCGGCAACAGTCACCAACGCCGCAGGCATTTTGAGCGAACGCGGGCATAACGCCGACGGCGTCAACAACAGTTCTGTTTGTTGCCGGTGCTGCTGCATGTCCAAGTTTATACAGCTGATAAAGCTACTATCATTACTCCGTATAGCTCTCCACAAATTTGCTATCGCAATTGATGCTTCGCCTTTCAGGTGAAACTGCGACAACTTTTTTTTTATATATCCAACGGTAATACAGTCGAAACACTCGTCTAGCTTACGCTGTGACTGTGCTGCGTGTGCCGCGCAGGCCTGGCTTTTCTTTTTTTTTTTCTGCCAGGTTCAGCTCTACGACATTTGCCGCTGCTTGGACGCATCGTCACTGACTGCTCTGCCTGCGGGCCAGTCAGAAAGAGGAAAAAAGTATCTTTATCCGATAATTTTTCAAGGGTATAGAAGCATTACTTAGAAAATCGGGTGAAAATCCGCGTGGCACATAGGCGTTACTTAACTAATTGAATTTGTCAAAGTAAAATGCGTCAGAAAATTCGTAAAGTACGACTTACACACAACCTACATACATGATAGCGTCGAATTGTAATTTGAATATACGAGAAAACAACATTGTGTTCAGCGGGAACTCACACACAAACCCCTTTTTGCTTACGAATGAGTCGTGGCTTTAGCCTCTGCCTTACTGGGGTACCAGTCATTGCTCTGCCCGGCACTGCCGCCGAGATCGGCCCACCACATTTTTTTTTTTTTTTTTTTGCCGCAGTTACGCCACGAAGAAATCCCGGGATCCGAACCATAGACAGCTGCGCTGTAAAGCGAAATTGAGCTGGGCAGGTCATGTAATGCGTATAACAGATACCCCGTGGACCATTTGAGTTAAATAATGGATGCCAGGGAAGGGAAGCACATTCGAGGACGGCAGAAAGTTAGTTGGGGGGGATGACATGAGGTAATTTGCATGCTCAAGTTGTACTCAGTCAACGCAAGACTATCGCGTTCCATTCTTAAAGGCGAAGCTTAAGCGTCCTCCAAGCTTTTTTTTTTTCTGTCGTGCCGGTGGTTTTCCGCTCAACGAACGCGATGTTTGAACATACCCCTTCGTAATCACGGCTGAACTTATGGAGTACTGACCTACTCTCACTTGGAGCATCGGCATCAGGATACAGCCACAGCAGCGTTTGCCGAGCCATTTATAATTGACTCTGCGACACGAAGCAATTGTCCCTATAATTTTCATTTCCCACGATTCGTGTGTTTCTGCTTAAATAATAAAATTAAGGTAGCACAAAAATGATTCCCAGCAATAATAATAATAATAATAATAATAATAATAATAATAATAATAATAATAATAATAATAATAATAATAATAATAATAATAATAATAATAATAATAATAATAATAATAATATCTCGAGCATACGGTGGATTCATCAAACGGAATGCGCAAATACAATCTGGCGGGTTCGCATCTGTCAGCAGGTGTACTTCGTTCGTACCACACATATTCGTTCGAGAAATATTGCGTGCCATTTCCGTTCGACACCACCATAATTGTCAATTTGTCACCATTCTATTGCACACGACGTCGCCAAGGCAATATGCGGGCATCACTTAGATGCGATAGCGATGCTCTCACCCCCCCCCCCCCCCCCCCTTACAAAAATAAGGTTGCCGACGCATTCAACGTGCCGTTTGCTTCAAAATCGCTCGGGCGTCAAAGGCGCGTCGTTCCGAAGAGGTCACGGTGGAAAAATACCAAGGTCTAAGACTGCCAAGGGTGTACAGGGTTGGGGAGTGGGGTAACGTACGAATGAGACCGCGGTGTAGCAAGAAGCGATTGATTCAGTGAAAGTTTCTACCCTGTCGAACGCTGGCAGTCGCAGGAGTTCCGGAAAATTGGTTTCATTTACCGACTCGCTCGCTTCATTTTTTGCCTTCACTCTATTACACTAACGTGTGTACAAAACAAAGAAAAACAAACGCTCTCTGTTTACTTGCATGTCCAGAAGGGAGTAGCATATTGTTTAGCTATGCGAATCTTCCTCGATGGAGCTTATGTATAGAGAAATATGCGATGCACTGCTGTAAACACATTCGCATCTACACCAGTCCAAATAAAGTGGGCTCTGCTAGGAACAGGCGGGCTCAGGAGCCACAACCTGTCCCCTGAACTAGATTTCCCATAACGAGCGCGCAGCACATGCAGGCTCTTTTATTGCAACCAGCCAAACGCAAGGAGTGTGGTGCACGATGTGTTTCTTTTTTTTTTTCCTCAGCGGTTCCACGTCAGCACGAACGGCTTGGTGAGTTGGTAGTGCAGACTCGACACCTTCATGAACTGCAAGGGAGAACGAACGAACGAAAATGTGAGAGTTTATCGATAATCATCTGCCCGCCGTCGAGGTTCAAGTCATACGAGAAAAGAGATTTCTGAACGATCAAGTCTGAGTGATGTCTACGAGCGAGTCTCTGAGAACGCGCATGCTCGCACACACACACGGGGTTTGTCGTGCTGTACACCGAGTCCACGGAGGTACAGATTTCGCCGTTCACTTGCCTACTACACCAGGACGTAATCATAGTGTGCAATGTCAATTAAAGTGCCGATGCTGCTTAAAAATATGACGTAAGCAATAAATACCTAACTACAACAACGTTCCCTGTGAATTTCGTAACTTCTTTGTTAGTGTGTAGTATGTAGTACATACGTATGTGCGTACGGATGGATAGCTGCGTGCATTCGTGCGCGCCTGGAGAAAATCGTACACTGGAGAAAATAAATATACTTGGCGTCACCAAAAGCAATTTCGTTTGCTAACAATCGTCCGCAACGCGTCTCTATCAAAGAAAACGCACTCAATAAATTGCTTGCATATCCAGACTATGGCAGCACATTGCAGTCACAAGTACCGCTTACATGCCATATTTATGCGCGTATAACCTGCCACCGCGTGAAACCCACACCCTCAATCACAACAGCCCGAAAAAAAATACATATATCCGCTCGTATAATCCATAGAAATAACTGCATACAACGCTCAAATCCTTCGCAAAAACCGTTCCGACTCGCGCATACACGACTCGTCCACGTCGTGCGTACGGCCAGCGGCTCGGCTCCCTCATTCTCCGCCGGTGCTGACAAAGCTGGATTCACACGCCGGACATCATCGCGGACCAATCAGCCACGTGATATGTTACGTGAATCGGATCACTTCGCGGCTAGCACTCGCACGACAGCGGATGACAGCGCGGACGGGCCTCGCATGGACAGCGGCGACGGAGCAAACTCGACCGAGCCGAAAATCTCAACGATGATTTGGCCCACAGCCGTATTTCGAAGCGCTTTGCGCGTACCGAGGGAGCGCCGCGCGACCGGGTAACGCAGGAGTTCGCCGCCGCCGCGCGCTCTATTCGCTAACTAGTAAACGCAAAATGGCGACCCGTGAAGAGGAGAATGGGCGACCATGAGAGAGGTGAGAGAAGGAGCTGCGACACGTATAGGGGCGGGGAGAAAGAGTGTGGGGGTTCCATAGGAGATAACGAAACTTTGAATGGCGGAGAACCTCGCCTTGAGGTGTGGCTTCACGGCAACGCGGCGCGTGTTGTGAAGCCACGCTTCAAGGCGAAATTTGCATAATGCTCCGGCTCGTCTGCCCCCACGTTACTGTCAAATTTTTTGAGGTTTTCGGGGCGGGTTATACGCACAGAAATACGGCATTCAAAGGGGTACTGACACTGCATTGAGTGAACTAGCAGCGTCCCGGGTGACAGCGAGACAGCCGGAGCGAGTTCCGAAGAAGTCGCGATCTCCTGAACCTCTTTCCTGGACCGATTCCGCGGGTAGTGCACAGCCCCGCCAATAAAATTGCGTCATTTTGAGGTCCGAACTCACCTTTCTAGGACGAAGCTACACCACGAACGTTTGCTCGAAATATAGCACGGCGCACTATGTACGGAGCGCTACGCCTCTCGAAGCAGTGCGCGAAGTATAGTATAACGCCCGCGCGCAAACGGATCGGCCGCCCACCTGTCCGGCTGGGTTGTAGGTGAAGTTGGTGGGCAGCCTGTTGAAGTGAACCTCCCGTGGCTTGTCCGTGACTCCGTACACTGTGACGGCGTTCAGCAGCATGATGCTGTCGTAGCCACAGTGCACGCACATGCTCGAAACCGTGTTCTGCGTGTAACAAAACCGACAGACTCATGTTTACAAATAACGAGGCGGACAGGCTGACCCAGAAATCCTACGTTCTAACAACAACTAACTCTTTATCAACTCTTTTATCGCACCAGGCTCCAACTGCAGCCAATAAAGGACGTTCACAGGAAGAGTAAAGCTATATATACTCCACGTAAAAATTAAAATTTGCTCTCTTGAGTAGCATGCTATGACTCTCGGAAGTGCTGGTAAATGTGACACTACAGGTAATGCCGCGGAAAAGAGTTGCAAGCACTCCCTTCGTGTCGCAGTTTGATTCTTTCAAAAGAGTAAAGGAGGCGCAGTCGCAATTTCTTGACGTAATAGCTGACTCCATTTTCTAGACCGCGCGAAATCTCTTATGAAAGACCTTCACAAGCTCAGGCAGCCTGCTTCATTTGAATACTGTGAGCTTTAGTGGGAAATATGCACTCGAAGAAACATTTACACCCATTTGGGCGTATTTTGTCCCAAAGAATAATGGTTATCGAACGTACCTTTCCATTTTATGACAGTGCACGCCCTGTACTTTAAGGTCACGAACGGGACGCGTGTATCAGCGTGGTATAGCGTCTTAATGTGTCAGTCATGCAGAATATTAGAAAAATAACGCGCTCATGGATGCCGATTATTGCTTAGGGCCAATATAAGCCCTAAAGCACGTAAATTTTCCTTCGAGTTTACTAGACATCTAGATCTCTAGGAATATGGAGCAACAGTGACACCTGCAAAAAGCGGTTGCCAGTACTTTTTTTCGCAGTGCTTTGCGTTTCAGGACAAGTGGAGTTTGGTAACAAAGGGAAAGCACGTGACCACGTGTCCCTATTGATTAAATTACCACACACACACAGACGCACAAACACTGACCGACAGAAACAATCTCACCTTGACTGCGACGAACTTGATAAGGCTGTACTCGCCCTTTTCGTAGGAACCTGGAACATACCGTGAGAGCGATTAGCTCGGAATTCAGTTGTCGCGGATAAAGAACAAGTTGTCGACACTAAAGGAATTCTGTGAGAGGAGCCACAGGTGGCGCTAATCGGCACGTATCAATTTTATAATTAACCCCAAGGAAAAGCACAATTAAGGGTGCAGGGCCGTATGCTTCTCTTCGTGATCTTCCTCGGCGGATTTTCACACACACACACACACGCACGCACACACACACACACACACACACACACACACACACACACACACACACACACACACACACACACACACACACACACACACACACACACACACACACACACACACGCACGCACGCACGCACGCACGCACGCACACACACACACACACACACACACACACACACACACACACACACACACACACACACACACACGCACACACGCATGCTTACTTTCTTAACAAAACGTCGTTTTATTGCATTGAAGCACAAAAGTAACTGGAACGCCGATGCATTTCTCCGAAAAGTTCGGGAATTAATATTTCGAAACGGGTGTCATCCTGAGAATTCGTTTCAAGTGGATCTGCCTTGCGGACTCCTCCACTAGAATTTGTAAATTGCAATACGGGTCTTAAGGTAATTGGTTAAACACTGAATTAATTATTTTTTGTTATTTAGTCAATTATGTATTTCAATTTTTTGTGCAAGTAGCGTCCGCCTCTTCGAGTATACCAGCTCATGAACTATAATTGTGCTATCTGCCACAGGAAACGTTAAAATGTTTTTGGGAAAACGTTCGATGAAACACCCAGTATATATGCTAGATAACTTAAGTTTTAGGGCTAAGCAGCACTATTTCCTTTTGAACTGGTAAAACTTTCCGCAAGATCAACACGTACGAGAGAAGGGAGTATTGTTTAATGATTGCACACCTGTTTTTGTAACGATCAAACCACGCCCCCGATGACGTCGTCACTTGACGTTACCCATTTTGCAGTGCTTACGCAAATATGAGTCCTCGCTCAGGTAAGTAATTATATTCTTGGGTGAAACTCCGTTTTTTTTATCTTGATTTGAAGCATCAACTAATCATAGCCGTAATCTATTACGTCACGATGAATCACTTCGGTAATTTCCTGGCGACTTCACCACATTTCATTCGAACTTGCTTTCCTCGTGTTCATAAAGTATACCATGTAAGTTAAATAATATTTTCGTAATAAGTCCAATTGGCTAGACCTATTGGCTTAACTTAACGCCGGACGGTGAATCAAGACTGCCTAATCAGACATGATGTTTGCGGCCCATTCGTATGCGAATACAGACAGATTATTAGTGGGCTCGTATAAAATGCTGCTATGCACAGAGGCGTTTATTGCAACGTCGTTCGCTCGAAAACGCAAAATGTCATGACGTCACATTCTAACATGTCCTCCCTCCTATGCATCAATTTTCTGAAAGGTCTTCTTCTTCTTTCTGGGGTTTTACGTGCCAAAACCAGTTCTGATTATGAGGCACGCCGTAGTGGAGGGCTCCGGAAATTTTGAGCACCTGGAGTTCTTTAACGTGCACTACAACGCAAGCACACGGACGTTTTTGCATTTCGCCTCCATCGAAATGCGGCCGCCGCGGCCGGGATTCGATCCCGTGATCTCGTGTTCAGCAGCACAATGCCTTATAGCTGACTGAGCCACCCCGGCGGGTTTCTGAAAAGTCCGGTTTCTACTTGTCCCAAAAGGGGTATACAAAACACCTCCGAGTGATTTTAGTGATTGCCTTTTTAAATAAAAAAAAAGATTGCGAGTCGCGAGTGCACTACCAACAGGCAATGCAATGATACTAAATTCTTCATTCGAGTAAAACGAAAATTAATTACAGTCAGCGAAGCTGCCACAGTGAAATCAGAGCAGTTCAGCGTGTTACGCATAATTCTACCGGGCAATCCCCGCGTAATTAGCTTCTATATTTCGAGTAAAACGGAATTAAAGCGTTCGTCCATGTGTTCGCGGAATCCAGTGCTTACCGACGTACTCCCCGTCGTCCCAGTAGAGCTCACCAGTCGCCAGCCCGTCATGGTTTTGAGCCACGAGCAAGTTGAAAGGCTTCAGCCGACTGCACATATACATTGAAAGACAGCATTACGCTAAACGTTGCTCACGTCACAGCACCTCAATAGTGTGCATGTCTCGTGGCGGCCCGAATGCGGCCAACAGTCACCGAGACTCTGCACCACCTGACGTTTCACACACGTCACAACTCATCATAGGCAATCACCGCGCGCATAGTTCAGTGGCTATGCCTTCACGGCACTACTTGCACTACTGCACTAGTTGTGACGTTTCACACACGTCACAACTACCCTCACCATCGGCCATCGCTGAGGATGGTTCAGTGGCTATGACGTCGCTGCGCTATTTGCACTACTTGCACTAGTTGTGACGTTTCACACGCCTCACAACTACTACTCTCATCATCGGCAATCGCCGCGCATGGTTCTGTGGCTATGCCATCGCCCTCATTGAGCATTAGGTCCTGGGTTCGATTCCCCAGCAGCCACGTTCCGCTTGGGCAGGGATGCGAAAACTCTCACGAACCACGCTTTAGCTGCTAGTTCAAGAAGCCCAGGCGGCCCAAATAAAAGACAAAAATGTCGGAGTTTCGCCCGATGGCGAAGCATCGATTGCGATAGCAAATTAGTAGATAGCTGTACGAAGTAAGAATGGTAACTTTATCGGCCGTGTAAACTTGGAAAGATTCGCTTACTACCGAAATAACAAGCACGGTGTCAGGCGCGCACAGGTAAACATGAACACATTTCGCTCGATGACCGCTGAAACTGGCTGTAAAACGCTGGAGTGAGGAAGCGCAGCGGCAGCAGCGAGCGAATGGACGTTCGTGCTGTCTATCGCTTCAACGCGAACTAAACGATGAAAGCACAGCGCTTACGAAAGTACCGACACTCGGCGTACTTTGTCCACATCGCAGATCGCTTCGAAGATGAGGCCCGCGCGGGCGCGCACTTTGTCCACGTCACAGATGGCTTTCGAGATACGGCGGCCAAGCGGCTGCGACGTAAGCAGCAGCCGCCGGAATAAAACGTCCCTTCTCCCTCGCCTCCTCACACCTCCGTGCCACGCGCGCGACAGAAGACAGCGCGCTTCCGGCCCGCCTTTCACCCTCGCGCGCGCGAGATTGAGCCGCGATCGTCGGCTGACCCTCGCAAACTTTCACTCGCACATACAGCGTACTACGCGCGGTGACAATATTATCGTGTTTGGACATTTTACGGAAGATCACGGCGACGCCGACGGCAGAAATGCGCTTGGAGTGTCCGTACAATTGACATAGCAATAATAAAATTGGCGCTCTCCAGTAAGAATCATTAATACCTTATATTGCGCAGTTTCGTGATTGTAAACCCAACCATTAGTTCTTCAAGCGAAGCGTGTATTGGCCCATAAGTTTCGGTGGCGTTGTAGTCACGCAAAAACTCACGTGTGGTACATACCCACATTGTATACGCGGGTATGATCCAGGGACAAGAAAGAAAGAAAGAGCCAGCAGGTTCGGGGAAAACTGCGCCGGATCACGTGACGTGCGCGATCAATCAGGGTCGTTTGATGTGTCGCAGGGAAGGAAAATGTGGTTGGTACATGCTAAGGCTGGCTTCCCTCGACTCAGATCAATTTCGGCGCCCGGATGGGAAGGCCCCGCGTGGTGCGTTCCGCCGAGAAGCAGGCTGCGTTTGAGCAACGGCGCCACGAACGCGCTCGGGAAAGGGCTTGTCTTCGACGTGCCGATACTGGCGTGAGCGATTCCGAAGCCCAGGCGAAACGTCAGCGAAGAGCCACGGACCCCGAGTTGCGGTAGCGCGATGTCGAGGTCAAACGTCAGGGTCGTCTTGCCCTCTAGGAACCCGACAATGGTGGTGCAACGCCTCAGCAACGCTAGCGCCAACTTCCCTGGTGCGCCGGCCAGGTTTCAACGCGAGTTTATCAACCAGAACTTCGGAGCCAGCTGCAGTGCGTGTGGCCGGTTGGAGTCCGCGCACAACGTGGTACTCGTCAGTGCAATTCGTTCCGAGGAACACCGAAGAAACACAGGACAAGCTGCGCTTACCCCCATTTCCTCGACAGGTGAGGGGCTACTGATTTTTTTTTATCACCATCGGCAGCGACACTTGCCAGCATTACCGAGCCCACGGGTCATGTTTTTTTACTGATCAGCTGTATTTCGACAGTATTTTGATCAGCTGGAAATTCGACAAATGAATCTCGTTGAAGACAACGAAAGCGCCTCAAAAAATTCTAAGAAGACGAAATCTGTTAAGGAGGGCAGGTTAGTTTCCAAAACATTTACACATTCTTCGCAAGAAGAGTAACGTTATACTCGCGTAGTCGTCAGTGCGAGCATTAGCTATCTCGCAGTACCAGCTCATCCCTATCGTTGTGTACAGCGGTGAATCCCACGGGGTTTACGCGGCACGGAAGGGGAGCAATTGTCTCAGAGAGTCTTCGTAGCATTGATAGCACCTTTGAACACGTATTCCCACCGCACACAATTAAAGGAGGCAGCACAGAGCTTTTGCATGCTAAATGTCGTCGGGATGGTTTCTTCTTCTCTTTCTTCTTCTTTTCGTTATTATTTTTTTTCTCGATACTCGCTCCTTCTACCGCCCTTCCGATGTTGTAGTCCGGGCCCGTAGTCTGTGGTTTGTTGCACCTGCCGCATGCAACATTTTACGACACGCTGTGGTAAACGTACCGGTTAAATTATTACCGATTCCTACCACCGGTATTACCTGTATTCTCCCCTTTGAGAGCTGAGCTGATGGCCGTGTATCGCAAAGGCCAATCCGCCAGAAGAAAAACACAAGAACACAACAAGCATTTCAAACACCGGTGAGATCGTGATTTCACTTTTTCCGTCTCTGCAACCAACAACTATATGTGCCCTCTGACTCCCTCTGACGAGCTATATGTCGTGAACTGGTCGTGGCCATTTCATTAACACAGCGTATATCAGAATGTGCATGCATGACAAGCATGCGGTAATGAATGACATCGCATGACATGTCATGAATGACATGAATGACAAACGACAATATGTCATAACAATCACTTCATTAGCTGGGGTATCCTACAGCGTAAGCTGTTATAGGCTCATTGAAATATTCGATTGTGGTGGTGATGTTGTCCGCCGCCGCTAACGCGCATGATAGTGTATGGTACCAAACTTTCGTGGAAAGTGACGCGGTAATGAATGACATCTCATGGCATGTCGTATATGACATGAATGACAAACTGCACTATTTCTTAACAATCACTTCATTAGCTGGGGTATCCTACAGCGTAAGCTGTTATAGGCTTGTGTTCAGGAATGTCACTTGCTAACGTATCGGCATTACTTTGTTATGGCGTTATCTGGTTTAAAGGTTAATACAGAGAACTGAAAGAGGCAGTGACCACCTTCGGCTTACGTATAGGCGGGAGCCCAGATTCACAAAACGCTATTGCGCTAGAACTGATCGCGAAAGCAATTGCCCGCACACTGCTTCGCGTAACATCGATTCCCACAGGGTCAATTGGGATCTGCCGGCTTTTTATATCGCCAGTTCTCTCATTTTCCCCACTCATAGTGATTTATAATAGCATTCCCTTTAAATAGGGGACGGTGACAAGTACGTCACCTACGTACAGCCTTTGTAAGCCCTTCACGTCCTATGCCCTGTCGCAATCTAGCGTTGTTCCAATATGCATCATCTCGTAAAAAGTTGTATATGTATGCCTGCGACGATCCCACCGCCACATCTTCACTGCCCTTCCAGTACTAAAACACAAAACCCCACCTGGCGGCGGTGGTCTGTGCCGGTTCCTGCGAGGGCACCACGTGACCTCCGCGAATGAGCAGGCAGATGGAGTCGTTGAGCGGTGCCATCTGGAAGTCTTCACCGGCGCTGTGGTAGGGCAGGCCGAGCATCACGTCGTACCATATGCCACGGGGTAGGTACGGCTTCACGCTCGTCGAGTTCTGAAAAAAGTGCAAAGAATTCGGCAAGACAGACACTTTACGAGTGTGTCACCAACTGTATATTGTTCGTTCTTTTTCATGGTGGTTTTCTTTAGTTCACATAATATACTTCAATAATTTACGGCACATCCAACACGTACGCTCGTTTAAACTTATGTTAAGCGAAGCTGTCCTTTATCGTGTCAGTCGAATGCTATGCAAAGAGACTTGAGATGCGTGTAATTATTCTTCATTTACGACTTACGCAATCGTTTAGCCTCGCCTCGGCAGTGTATCAGATCGCCAGCGCGAATCAGGAATATCACTGCAGTGATCGAAGGTTGTTTGCAGAGATTCACGTAGTAAACGCGACCGCTAGCTTGAAGTCTTTACAGCGTTTTGTTTGTGGCTGAACACGCGCGGTAAGTGTCATGAGCGCAACTAACCGGCTCCAGAATGGGGAGGACCAACAGGGCGCTGCCCCAGAGGAACTGCGTGTCCACGGCGTACGTGTTGACGTCCTTGGGGAACCTGCGTGCAGTGCAGAAAAAAATGGTTAAGTGCCAGTCGCGTTTTCGCTGGCTATTGCATATGACGGGCAACCATTACCATACAATAAAAAAAACCATACAGGCAACCGACCATTAGGGCAACCTCCAGGAAACAATAAGGAAGTCGAAACGTATGTGGTCTAAGAAAATTCAGGCAGAGCGCATCTTTCGGAGATGTTTATCGTTAATGTAATCGCATTATTGCGATCAGCATTTACGTGGATGAATGATAGATGAGAGCACGTGTTCAGTAATGCCACTTGCCAACGTATCGGCATTGCTTTGTTATCGTGTTATCTAGCTTAAAGGTCAATACAGAGACCTGAAAGAGACAGTGACCACCTGGGGCTTACGTGTAGACGAGAGCCCACGTTCACAAAATGCTATTGCGCTAGAACTGATCGCGAAGAGCAATTGCCAGCTAATCGGTAGCGTTAGACGTCTTATTGGCGGCCGACCAATGGACAAAGATCACTTAGGAGCAAACGCTTTGCGAATTCGGCGCTGTAGAATTAGCAGTGCTTCTAGGGGGCAGCCATCTTTTATCGGGGACTGCGGTAATTGGCGGAAACCAGGAAAGAACCGAGATAATGCTAAGCCTATATCCTTATCGCATGCTTTCAGCCATTCAGCCAATGTTCGCTCGCCATGGCTTTGACGTAAGCTGCTCCGTCACAGCTCCTGCAGTCCAGCGTGGGCTGCACCGACAGCTGGTAAACGGGTGTCGAGATTAAGTGTCCTTGCACTCACTGGTTGTTCGAGAGTACCAGATTCTGGTCTAGAGGGACAAGTAGGGATCTACAGAGTTGTGATAGGGACATTTGTTTACAGCAGTTCGTATAACTATTGAGTGAAGTCCGACCGTGATCCCGAAAAAAAATTGTTGCGCTTCGACTAGAGGGGGCGCTGGGACAGCGAGAGATGACAACGCACTCGAAGAACAGAGGCCGGGCGACCGTCTCGCCGAACACGTGACTGCGATAGAACAGGGTGTACAGGTAGGGCAGGAAGCAGTAGCGGATCTTGAGCGTCTTCTTTGCGGTGGCAGCCACGGGACCGCCCATGGCAGCCGGGTCTTGGTCCTGCGACCGAAGCAAATGCACAAGGTTTACTTTACAGTGAAACCAACGCTCACCTCTGCCGTGACGTCACGTAGATGAGTTAACATAATTGGCTGATGCATATCTCTCTTGTACAGCGGTTATTTCAAAGTCGCATTCTGGTCCTGAGAGGGAAACCAGCACCAGGTTCATCTACGGAAGCTTCACGATAAAACCGCATTTATACCAGCTCTGCAGCTACAGTGGTTGGAATAAAGCTTGGAACAAGTGTTTGAGAGTGAACACGGGCTCCTCGATTGATAGCATGTCTGTTTCAAGTATATGCCTCTGCGTCGAAGGTTGTGCATTCGTGACCTGAGCAGTTTGTAAAGCCGGCGCTTTGTGAACAGTAAATTCCACCTGAAATTTTCTCTTTCCCGCCTGTTTCTCATCGTCCATTACTTCTCATTTCTCTTGATTCTTTCTGAGGCTTTCAGGATGCACCCAACTGCACCGTAAATTTTTTTACACGCTCAGTAGTTTGTCTCGCGGCTAAAACCCTTCATAGCCTTAAGGTTGCAAAACTTTTATTGCACACGGCTGAAACTACGGCCATGATGAGAAGAGTTGTAGTAGAAAAATGTGTAATAGTTTTGACCATATTCTGCATACCGAAATATCTGACACGGAGAGTTTGACAGCGGGAGCTATCAATTGTTGTTTCACACAATTTCCGTGGCCTCTATCGCATCATGTTTACTGGCCACAAAGGCACAAAGGCTAGTTGGCCTGTCATACCGGGAACAGCACAAGACGCTAACTTCCAACTGTTTATTTCGTAAACACACATGTCTTTTTATGGATTATTTCTACGGATGTACACCAAGGTGTGACATCATGCAAATGACGGCACGCCGCGTAAGTGACCTTTTCAATACGCCAGTTCCTCATGGCATAGTGACAGAGCTGTAGTACTGACACTTGTCTGCTAAGTGCTGAATATGAACGACTTCTTTATCTCACGTGTCAGCTGCCGTCCGGCTTTGTCCACGTGACTGCACTGTCAAACACCAGTGCAGCAAAGAGCACCACGAAGAGCAGGCAAAAAATTCAGAGCCCTTCCACTACTGTCAAGATGGAAGCCAGCGAAGCTGTGACTATGGTGGGTCTGCTGTAGTGAATATTGCTATAGCGAATTTATATAGTATCATTATTGAGTGTATTTAGCGTCTTCGGCACGTTCGTCAAAGAGCAAGGGCACCAGCGTCCTGTTTTCGCCCGGCGCGATGGCCAAGTAGTGCGTTTGCTGCGCCAAGTCCACCCCATCGTCAAAGACTAGCGTATGAACCACAGCGTTCATAGCCGCGGCACACTGCACGGCATCGTCAGGATCCAGGAAGATGTGATTAAACGAGCGTCCGTCCCATAGCGAGTCCAAAGTGCAACTGCTGATAACAGCTCCAGCGCAATCTCTGCGTCCCGAGACAAAGGGGCACAACGATTGGTAGGACGTGCCACCGCCGAGTATCGCGACACTTGTGAAAGAGGCATCGGCGGTGGCGAGGAGTATAACAATGGGCCATCCATCATCCCTTTTGACACCGCCACGCACATGGAGCCCTATGTGAATTGTACACGCCGGTCAGTCTACTAGACGGACGCGATCTCCTGGAACCTAGCCTTTAACAGCTTCGCTGTAAAAAAAAAAGTTGTCGCAGTTTCCTGAAAGGTGAAGCATAATTGCGAAGCAAATTTGTAGGAGATAGCCATGGCACAAACAACGCGCCGAACTGCACGCCGTCGGCATTTTGCCCGCGTTCGCTCAAAATGCGTGCGGCGTTGGTGACTGTTGCCGGAGCCTCTGATATAAATAGGCATTGGTGCCGCAGCTACGCCCCCCTTCCCTCCCCCTTCCCCCCCTCCCCACGGCCTCTCGCGCATCGGAAGAAGGCGCGTTTCTCTACATATATGGTGATTGTAAAGGAGGAAAGAGACGCCTACTTCTGCAGCCTTAAGAAGCACGGCGCAGAACGCGCGTGCTCCGCGTGCGTTCACTCCCCGTAAAGAGCGCGTCCCTCGCGCCCTTCACTCGCACAAAGCGTTCGGCGGCGCGCGGCCACGATTTCATCTCCATTGACGTCATACGGAACCTCACGGCGACGGCGACGGCGAAGGGAGTTAGCCATGGCACAAACAAAGCACGCTTTATACATCCATAACGCCCCTGAAACGTTTCGAACGTAGCCCGAATGCAGTAATTAACAAAGACCAAGTTGGATTGCCATAGCTGCGAGCTTGCACTCACGAGATTCCCCTTGGCGTTGTGGTTCCTCGCGAACGGATAGAAGGCTCCCAGAGCCTGCCACCGGTTGCACAGTTCGCTGGTGGTGTTGTCCCAGAAGCCGCAAATGTCCGAGCCGGTTAGCGGGATGCCCAGTATGTTGAACGTCAGCATCGCTGCGATGGTCACCGTAAACAAACGAATGTTCGTCTTCTTCATTACAATTTAGAAAGAAACATAGGGCAGCATGCTAATGTCACTGAAGCGATTGACGAAAGCTTTATACTGCGGTAGGAGATGGAAACAATAAATATTTTCCATTTCTGTGCCTGGTATGTGTGTCTCATTCATAGATGAACAGGATTGTTCGAACAGTAAAATTTCCCAATTGGATACCGAAATTGGTTTCATTCCCAAAGCAAAGTAGAATGGAAACGTTGCCTGGAATTTACGTGGTAAATATTTGGCTCATTTAGTAGACAACACTGTGTAATTGCCATGCGGTGCCATGCTGAACGAAAGAAACAGACTTCTGAACAGGAGGGAGTGACACGACACGAAACAAGCAGAAACAACAGGCTTTTTATGTGTGAGGAGCGTCAGCCACAAGAGAGATTTGGCTTGTCTGGTACTCCTGTAAACGCCAGCGGACTGGGCGTTTTGCCGGATGAGCGGAAGTGCGAAAGTGAACGGCCTGCATGGTACAGCTACCCGCTGGCGCAGAACTCAACTTTGTCTTTTTTGGCGCAGGTGCGTTCTTGCGAACGCTGAGAATTGTTCCCTCGCTTGCCGCACACCCAGTGCACACTGGGTACGCATATTGGGCACCGAAGACTATTACGTTATCACCCGATCGGTGACAGAGTGGTCAAGTATCACGACGTCGTCTGGTCGGTAGGCGGCAGGTTCGAGACTAGTGTCGTGGCGGGGTGGCCTCACAGTCACCCCG
Organism: Dermacentor silvarum; assembly: GCF_013339745.2. Lineage (NCBI taxonomy): Eukaryota > Metazoa > Arthropoda > Arachnida > Ixodida > Ixodidae > Dermacentor > Dermacentor silvarum. The sequence goes on from NC_051158.1 coordinate 30,378,745, forward strand.
ATTCGGGCTGTTCGCTGGGTGGACTGCGGTAGTGTGGCCCCGGTTGGCCGCATACGCATCCTCGTCCAAGATTTAGGCGAGGGTTCGTCGCGGTCACGGTCACCGCTCGCCCGCGCTGCCGGCTCTTGCAAGCGGGAAGGGACGGTTGCAGACGACGGGGGCATGACCGTCTGCAGGCGGGTTAGCCGCAGCCCACTTTGTTTATTTTTTTTTAGTTTGCGCCGGTGCGTGCGACCGCTGAGAACTGTTCCGTCGCTTGGCGCACACCCAAGTGCACACTGGGCTAGCCATATTGGGTGCCGAAGACTGTTCACTTATAAGGGTGTAAATATATTTAGTGTGTGTGCGTGTTTTGGGCGGAAATACACCACCTACAAGCAAAAAAAGCGAAAGAGACTACCACAGCCCTAGTACTGTCACAGCTCCTGCGCTCTCACGTACACGGAATCGACGACCGCATGGCGTCCCAGTCGGACTCGATGTCTCCGCTCCAGTGACCCGAGTAGCGACCCTGCCCCGAGAACGTGGACCGCGATATGATGAACGGTCTCCGCAGGAGGATCTGACGCAGGGAGCTGGAAAAAGCAGAATTGTGTTGTAGTTTTGCGAGGCCCTTAAACATCTGCAGATGATGATACTGCACAAAGGTGACAGGCCATACCATGCGCCTAGACCATGGTATTCTTAGCATAACAACGGGCTTGACCAGCCAGAGAAGTCGCAAAGACAAGTGACATGCGTCGCGGCGCCAAAGTTTGTCGCGACGTCTGCTTGAGACGTGTGCAACCATGTTTTTTCTGCATGCGAATCGGCCATATTTAGTACCCGCCAATGCTTATACAATTAGAAAACACCAGCTTTGAGAGCAATGGACGGCAGCACTGCGAAGATTCCGTAAAATGGTTTACATACAAAAATCTCTCTCACTCACTTAAATTTTCTTGCAATCTAGATAAACTTTCGATTGAATAATTTCTTGCATCTGACAATAGGCAGCTCCGCCGGTTGATAAACACGAAGAAAACAAAGCGAAAAGAACATTTAGGATCAAGCGAGGACTTCAGGGAAGATTGAAAAAAAAAGAAAGCAAGCAAATACAATCCACAACGATCGATGATTTTAGAACAGATTAAGAAATAACGCGAAATAAAAAGAACTCTTAGAGAAGGCTTACTACTTGAGCTGCAGGATAACTTAAAAGCAGACTCAAGAAGAACGCGAACAAGAGAATTAATGCAGCCAGAACCTCAGGTGATGAAGAAAGCGAAGTACCTACAAAACACCAAGTACATAACAAAGTACTTAAGATTGCGAAGAGAAGACTTAGGGGACATGAAAACTTGAGAGAGGCAAGAGAAAGGAGACTTAAGACAATCTTCAGAAAATACTCAAGGAGAACAATATGAGACCTGAGGCTTTGGGAAGACTTGCGGCTGAAGAAGAAATTGAAGGCTTAAGACACGAACAAGACATAATAAGAACATGACTTAAGACTTAAGGTTAAGTTTAACAGAATACACAAGAGGAACGTGGAAAGCAGATAGGACTTAAAGGAAAACTCAAAGTGGAACGCGAAGAACAGACTTAAGCTTAAAGCAAGGCTTATTACCGAGGAAGAAAGCGATGATTTATGACGCGAACAACACGTCATACTCAAGAAAAACACTAAGAGTAGACTTAAGACATTAACAAAAGATTCAGAAAGAACTGGGATAGATTCTAAACAGTTGGGCTCACTCGTATGTGCGCAATGCCTCGGTCAGCCCGTACAGGTTGTGCAGGTTGTAGTGCCTGGACAGGAAGTGGCGACCCGTCATGCATAGCGTCTTGGTGCGAAGTGCCTCGTTTCCTTCACCGGGAAGGTACGGTGGTTCCTCCAGCGTTGACGCCGGGCATCCGCGCTCAGAGCCGTTGTAGAGGCTCGACGGCTCATTCAGGTCCTGACAACAAAATAGCAGAGCGCAGAGCATGGTGCGGCCGGACACGAACATTAGAGTCACACCTTGAGTAAAAGACAAAGAACTCATCGATGATACAAGTTGCGAAACTCCCCCCACGGCCCTGCGTTCCCCCACCAATTATCTACGTTCCAGAATGCAGCCACGCTCATCGGAAATCGACAGGGGCTCCGGAGTAGTCTCCGATTGCTGCGGGATCGGTCAACAGCAAAACGAACTATACTACGTTATTTTTGCGAAAACCGAAACTATGTATATCTATAGAGGGGAAGTATAAGACGGGCGAACTGAAATCATTGCGAGCTCCTATGGTTATTTCCAATCAACAAATGTTTTTCATCAAGATTTGCAACTTTCAAAACATTGGATCAGGCATTGGAGCAGGAATCGAGCGAGCGGTGCGCACTGGAGTAAAATTTCAGGCTCTGGCTTGCAGGTGGGTGGCGCAGCAGTTACTTATCCCCTGGAGCTTGATACGTGCAGTTCTAATTGCGAGTTCCGGAACTGGAAATCGTTGAACAGCATTGTGCGAAACGGTCGATCAGCAAAAGAATCTCGCTTGCCTCGAACTCGACCAATGCTCGAGGCCACACGAGAAAGGCGCGAACTTGAACCCCACAGCCATAACTGCACAGGTCTCCCACTCCGTGTAAACTTTACATTAGCTACGCATAGTATAGGGACGTCATCATAGGCAAGTAAACACAGCTGCTGCAGGGGGAATAACAATTATCGAATTGTTTTGCCCTGACGATAGAAACATCTTAACGACCTGCTGGTCGGTGACGGTCAACCGTTAAGGGAAAGACAAACCCTCCGCTCACAGCGTTGCAGCGAATGCAGCATCCGTCGCATATAGGGTATGAGGGCCACCGTCAGAAAAATATGAATCCGTCCTAAGCGAATCACACACGCGTCAAAACTGATGTCCTAATTATGCTTTCTTTTCTCGCAAGAATAGAAACGATTGATTGATTGATTGATTGATTGATTGATTGATTGAGTGTTTGATTGATTGGTTCATTATGATTCATCATTCATTTATTCATTCATACATTAATTCTTGGCATTTAATATCCCCAAATCAACTCTGCGGCTATAAGGCACCTCATAATGAAAAGCTCCGGGTAGTTTTGGACACGCGTGGTTTTCTTTTAATGTACACCTAAATCCACGTACAGGATCGTTTTCCTATATGTCGCTCCCATCGAAATCCGGCCTCCGCGGCCACTGGATACGAACCCGTGACCTCGTGCCCAGAAGCAGGAGGCACCATAGCCACTAAGCTACCGCGGCGGGTAGGAACACGAGTGTCTCAAGAGAAATCACCTACATTGGGTCAAAAAGGCTGTTTAGAATAAGTTGTGTCCATGGAAATTCAACTACCCAGTTTCCTGCTCTATACAACAACCGGGATGTTTTCTTCTGTAAAGACTGGCTTTTTGCATTCAATCTGATCTCTTGTCGACAAGCCGCCTCACTCTTTTTATCAGTCTTAGAGATCAACTCAAGTGTGTAGAGTGCTGACAGATACGCTTCTCCAGGGCGTTCTGGGTGAAAGACGCAAGCGAAGAACAGCCGTTACCAGCCAGAGTCCGTCGAAGGGCACCACGTCGTGGAAGTAGGACAGCATCTTGGTCCAGTACTCGCCGCTCGCCGGATGCGTGAAGTCCGGAAACACCAGCCGGCTGCGGTTGCCCACCTGCGGTGCAGACGTGAGGTACAATCGCGCCACGACAGTTTAAAAAGATGCGCAATATGACACGTCATGAGCAAACTATAACACAACCTAACCTGACCTAACCTAACTTAACCTAACCTCACCTGACCTGACACAATCCAACCCAACGTAACCTAACAGCACCATTGATGAGCTGCAATGAGAGAAGGGTAACGGCTGTTGAGGTTGACGGAGGGTTAGACGGAATGTTAAGCCATTGGAGGAATAACGTAGATGTTCAACTATCTCGGTAAACATATTAACAGCGTTGAAGTTATAGAGGACGCTGACGGAGTAAGTGGATGTCAATACTACGCATCGGTGTATTACGCCCCGTTTCAAGTAAAGGCATTAGCGGAACTTAGCATTGGATATGTTAACTTTCTTAGCACGTGTCCTGCTACTTACCATAGGGCGTGGGATGAAGCCGTTTGACGAAGGGCAGGGTAAACTCCTACGGCGAAGCTGTAACCTCACCTAACCAGTTACTGCTAGTTCTGTGAATACTGGTTCTGGATTTCTAAATTGAAAGACATGATTGAACAATAGAGCCCAATGCTCAAGTCATGTGTTGATTTCCAACAACATGTAGACGTGTATCCGTCCCCTGAGATTGAAGAACAAGACTTTGCGCACGGACGTTTCCGACGAGACTGAACACTTCGCAAAGCTCGCGCGGCTACATCCTACCAATCGCACAAATTTCGCTCCTCAACTCTGCTGCGATGCCAAACTGGTTTACAGGTAATTTCATATAGTCTGAGCATTCTCTGTGCTTCACTGGCTCCCCTCTGTACCAATGCGCCGGCGCTTCCTCACTATACCGACCACGCCAAACCACTTTGCAGCCATTGCCGCGCGAAAACCATTCTTGAAATCCCCTATATACAGCCTTGTCGTATAAATAAGGAAAAAGATGTTAAATATGCTGATGATAGTTATCACCAGCGATGTGTGCAATTAGAACGGGCTATACGTAACGGGGCGTTTTGAGGAAAATTGCTGGCCTAGACGCCGAGCTTTAGAAACGCATGCGCCAACACGCCCGCCGAGACTGTACAAATATAAACCTCGGCGACACGGACGCAGCGGTGGATGCCATTCTAACGAAAGACAAGTCTGACACGTTTGCTGCTTAGTAGATTGTCTATATGACACAATGACGCACATGCCAAAAAAAGCAACCAAACGGTGCTTGCGTCCACATCGCCATCAAAGTGCGTGCTATTGCCTAGAAATGAATACACTGTACAGTCTTTGAAGCACGCATCATTCATAATAAAGTCGCAATTTGTGACCACGACACTTGCCAAAACGCCAGACCTTCGCAGTCAGTATCAACCGTCCAACTGGATAGTGGACATCGAACTACAATATAGGGAAGACACAGCTCCTACCACGCTGTTTGTGGGCTAGTGTTTCCATCGGGCAATAAACCAGTAAAAATATGTATGTTTCTTTTCTTAATTTCGGTTTTCAGTACAGAAGCACAGAATGGCACGCAGCAAGCGCCATTGTTTAGGTTAGAGAATCAACAGAGGATGAGGAAGAAGTCTGGTGCGTGCCTTGCTTTTCTTTGAAAGCACGGTAAAAGGAGCAAACAAAAAGAGTGATGAAAGATTTCCTGCGTGCTGCCAAGTAGACTCCGCCCACTGCCAGCCCCACCATAGGTCGCCACTTTCCCCCCCTTTAACCCTCCCTTCTGCTTATCATTTGTCTTGACACTTCCCTCTCTCCAAGACCCTGAGCCGTGCTCCCATTAGGACTGCAGAAGTCTTTTCATCATCTCAGCCTCAACCCCCCCCCCCCCCCCCCCCCCCGTAGTGGTATCACATAAGTAGTAGAGGAAATTCAATGTAAACGTCACACATCTGCTTCACATCCGACGAACACTGTCTGTACAAGTTTCACACCAAGTCATAGGTAGCTTGGGGGGAAGCTCACTTCCAGTGTCCTGCCTGGTGTTGCCCACCTATCGATGACAAAAGTTCCCACGAACTGTTTTTTTTTAACACGAAAGTGTTTTATTCCGGGGTCCACCAAGACTTCACTGACGTATTTCCGTCACGGAAATACGTCATGGAACATAATACAAAGAAAGAAACCAGAAGAAAAAGTTCCACAACCATGCAAAATTTGGGAATCGAACCCACGACCTCTCGGTCCGCGACGATAGATCGCCGAGCGTTTAACCCATTGCGCCACAAACGCATTTGCAGAGAGCTACACAGACGCGCCTTATATATCTAACTCTCCTCCGTGTACCCGCGCTCTTGCTCGGGGCGGTGCCGCCGCCTACGAGCAGAAAAGAGAAGTACTGCATTATGACACTAACGCGCACCGACAGTGAACGCTTCGGTGGTCTCAGCTCTATGACGCCTCGATGCCAGCATTCGAAGGGACGCTGGCATCAAGAAGCACTACCAACGCCACCTAGGTGGCGTTGGTAGTGGCGTTCACCGTACTCAGCACAGCGGAGCGCGGCCTCCGCAATTAGGTCTGAAAATGTTTCTGAAGTTGATCGCGGAGGCTGCAATTACGACGCGCTGTACGCGCTGATTTGACTCGGTGACGATTCAGTTACGTGCTTTGTCTTGCGCGTTGTATTAGTGTGTCAGTTACGTGCTTCGTCTTTCGCGTTGTGCTAGCGTGTGCAGCGTAGTGCAGCTTCCATATGCACGACGGTTGCTCATGGTCATCGACGTTGGTAGTCGTGATGGAGGAGACGTGCCACCAGGCGTCAGCGTGGGTGCATCAACGCCTAAGGGCGCTTTAGCCACAAAACACCAATAGACATTATATATCAATGTGCAATAAACATTACACTACTTCTGTGAAGACACGTTTCACTTTCGTGTTCTATACCGATTCCTATATAAGAGGGATCAACCACATTTTTTCATTTCGTTTAATAACGTCATTATCGGTGCATCTTGCGCATTTGAAAGAAAATAAGAATTCGCTTCTATTTTTTTTAATGTCATTCGGAAATGACCAAAGCTTACGCGCTGCAGAAGGAACTGCCTCACCACCGACGACCACTCACCATGCCGTAGTTGTAGTCACCGGCTTCCGACCTCACGAACACGGCTGTCTTGTGACCTTCGTCGAAGGGAAGGTAGGAGCCACTTTCCAAGTTCGCGTCGATGCCGGGATGCTAACGGAGAAAGAGGCAGTTTATGACAAATCATACGTTAAAGAATGTCAACTCCAATGATCCAACTCCTTCGCAGTTATCCGACATGCTCGACAAAAGGTACGCCTCGCCATCTGCCAACATTTATAGTTCTTTTCAGCGAAGACATGGCACGACGGTGCGAATGTTCTTGTTCAGCATAACGTGATAGAATACTTTCCACATCGTTAGCAGAAATAAAGCATACGCAGTTGTTCTCTAAATTCAATAACTCTGAAGCAAAACTATACATGACAAAACTGCGAGACACCGGACTGATATATGGGGGCTTAACGTCCGCTTATGCGAAATACCTGCGCTCACGCTGTTTTTTTTTTCTGTTTTTTTTTTAAGAGAACGAAACGATTACATGTTTCGTGCTCAATCGTGACCCAACCGCGTACAATATCAATGATGTAAAACTTTTGAAAGAGCGAGGAGAAATATCTTTCAAATATTTTCAATATTTATTTTCACAGCGATTGGCCATGTTTCACGTAGCAAATCCGCGTTCAAGGGCGGCCGAAAATTCAGTATTTCAGCAATTGAATTTGTTAACAGCTCCTTATAAAAAAAAAGCCCTAGCTCGGGTGTCAAGTACGAGTTCCTAATCAAATACATGTAAAACTCTCGCATCAAACTGCGAAAACAATTTGAACAAGGTTTGTTGAAATTAAGAAAAAATAAAGCTTAATTCTACCTGTTGCAGGAGACAGAATTTATTTAAGGCCTGGACGGTTTTACAAAAAGAAATTTTTCTGAATGTAGGCCGAAACCAGTAGTATATTTCAGAACGATAACACATAATAGTTGTAAGCTTTATATGTCTCAATATGTGCCATTTAAAGAACTGTGTTATCGTTTTTTTATTGCTGGGTTACATAGTTGTAAACTCAATACGTAAGTTTTTCTCCTTTCTTTTCTTTCATTCTGCAATTTTCAACTAGTTCACAAACAAAAGTTGGCAGCCTAGAAAAATTACACTTCCTACAGTTACTATATTTCAGTTTTTTTTTTTTTCTGTAACGCAGCAAACCTCGTGAGAGGACGAGAAAATGAGTTTCCCCTGGAGCTCCCGACGTAAAGCTTGTTAAGTTAAAAGTTAAGATCAGTGATAAGTCCAGGTATGTTAGTGAACAACATTTCTGTAATAGCAAAAATGTGGTGTTACAGTTTTAGAAACGCTTCGTAAGCCAGAAAAAAATGCGCAGAAATGAACGAGCCGATGCCGGGCTCTAAAGTTCCTGCATTATTTCGCCGTGACGTCATGAACTTTGACGGCACCTCGTTGAGTCCAGTTATTTTCTACCGCTAAGCAAACTGGTTCACATTGGGAAGGATTCACAGACTCGGCCTAGCAAGTTTCGAGCACTTGCCTTGCGTCAAAATGGCTCAAATACGAGAAAATACAGCGATATAAATACAACGCCGCAATACAAACTCCTTCAGTTACAGCCAACCATTCTACCCCTTCACGAATGGAAATAAAAGTTTAGATTAGGTTAACTTAGTCAGCTTAGAACGCCCCGCAATCCCATATAAATTGAGTGCTGATTCTTTAGTACATCTTTTTAAGCTCAGCAGACAGAATTAGTGGCCACCCGCATGAATAGGGGTGTACTACTGACCAGCGTGAGGACAAATTTCATGTCTCGCTTGTGCAGGTCCTGCGCGAACTCGGGCAGACCGGCGAAGCGGACCTTGTCGTAGGTGAAAGGCCGCAGGGCCTCCATGTAGTCGGCGTCCAGCCACACGGCCTCGATGGGGATGCCGGCGCGCAGGTTTCGGCGCCGGGTCTCCTTGACCTCGTCGATGCTCGCGTAGCCCCAGCGGCTCAGGTGGAAACCCAGCGCCCAGTAGGGAGGCATGGCCGGCCGTCCCACCAACGCCGTGTACTGCTGCACCACCTCGGACGGCGTGGGTCCCAAGAACACGAACACGTCCAGAATACCGCCCGTCGTGCGGAAGGTCACCGAGGGACTCGGCTTGAGCAGGATGTCTGCGAGACATCAACGTAAAGACGTTGCTAAGAGGAATCCTCACAGCTTGGAGCTGCTGTTGTCTTTGTGAGAAGAGAAAAATCGTTTTTCTTGGCACCTCGTGCACAATATTTTATGACGTTTAATGGTTGCATTCTTCGATTTTTGTACATCAACTAGAGCATGTACGCTTGTTTAGGTGAATTGCTCACAGAGCGACTCGGCTTGAGCCGGATGTCTACAAGACGTCAACGTCGGGACGTCGTTAAGAGGGAGCCTCACAGCTTGGAGCATGTTGTCTACGCGAGAACAGAAAAAAAAATGCTTTCCTCGGCACCCCCTGCACGGGATGTGATGAGGTTTATTTGCTGCATTGTTAAATTGTTGTGCATCATCTCGAGTCTCTACAGGGAAATTTACAGTAAGATTAAAAATGAGCTGGAGTGCATACTGCAGGTACCACCAAATCCTGACTGGGAGTTTATTCCTGTCGTTGTGAAAATTACAATCATTGCATTCTACCGGTGTTAATATATGGGGAGAAACCTGGAGCTTAAAAAGAAGCTCGAGAACAAGTTAAGGACCTTCGCAATGAGCGATGGAATTAAAAATGATAGGCGTTATCTTAAGTGACAGAAAGAGAGCGGTGTGGATCAGAGAGCAAACTGGGATAGCCGATGTTGTAGTTACATTAAGAGAGAAACATGGAGCTGGGCAGGCCATGTAATGCGTAGGTTAGATAACCGGTGGACCGTTAGAGTTACGGAATGGGTGCCAGGGGAAGGGAATCACAGCCGTGGACGGCAGAGAATAAAGTAGTGTGATTAAATAAGGAAATTTGCAAACGCAAGTTGGGAATGATCGAGCTAGCGCAAAACTGGGGCAATTGGAGATCGCTGGGAGAGGCCTCCGTCCTGCAGTTGGCATAAAAATACGATGACGGCGATTATGACGATGACACGAATTCTTGTGTTTAGATATGTTACTGTAGAAAGCCAGTATCACAGTTTGGGCCACCAATGTTTCCACCACAATTGTTGAAAATTTCCAAATCACAGAGAAGATTATATCACGATGTTTACAACTATTAACGCGGATCTTCAAAGTGCTTAACTTTGTGGACGTCCGTGCAGCATGTTTGTGAACGCGCGAGTGGCTGCCCAACATTTTCTCAAGATCCGGGACACTCGTGGCAACATTAATAAATCGTAACACTTCGCAGAAAACTGTTAGACGTCGACCGAATTCATTCTTGATCATTCATTCGGCGACACTAGGAATGAGCGTCGCAGCTGTGACAATGGCACCGTGGCGGACTGCATGCTAGCTCGTGACTCACCCATGGCGTTGCTGTTCAACAGGAAGATGCCACAGCTCTCGCCGGTCTCCTCGTGCACCAGCATGAACGGGTGGCTGCTGTACAAGTTTTTGCCCTCCTGCAAACACAAGAAACGCCTTCGTTTCTCCCTACACGAACCTTTGTAATGTGACTTCGTAAAGTGACTTCGTAAAGTGACCCTGTAAAGGGACTTCGTAAAGGGACTTCGTAAAGTGACTTCGTAAACTCGTTGGAGGAGAACGAAGGAGAGGAATGTTTATTGCACTAAAAGCGATACAAGATTAATGTATCAGCATCTCGATCCATAGCCAATACGGCTAGTTGAGCATTCATCACTACAAGGCTGAGTAAGTGCAGAATGGATTGGTTTCGTTTTAGCAGCTCAAACAGAGACACAGTACAGACTCCACTTAGGCGGAACTCGAAGGGACAGAAAATATAGTTCCGTTTATTGGAAGTTTCGTTAATGCGAAGGACGCATAAATATTACGAAAAGTTGTTTCGTTTCAAAATCATCGGATGTTTTATCTCTAGAGCGGTGAAAAAAAAAGACGTTATTGTACTCTGCTTGGAATATTACAGCTACTTTCGCGCAAGGAATTTATTGGCGCATGTTTATTGGCGCGAGTTGTTTGATGGGTGCTATCTCGATGCACCAAGGAACGCGAAATCTAGGCAACGTGAACGCTGCATGAGCAGCTGATGATACCACGACAGCGTAAGTCACTGACACATTGGATTTTCCTGGCTATTTGGCATCACCATTTAAAATTCTTTTCAATATAATCTCTGGTTCATATGAAGTATGACAGCCGATGAGGTAAGTGAAGTTTCGGTTCCACTTTCGTTTACCCGGTGTTCACAAAAAAAAAACGCTCTGTTTAAAACGAGGTTTGTTAACATTGTTCATAGGCATGGCAAACCAAAGATAGCACCTTCGTCCGGTTTATATGTGGCATTTCTGTTTAAGCGAGTTTCGTTTAACCGGAGTCTATTTTTCACACTGACACAAATCCTTGAGCGGACATAGCAAAGTCGCGATGCTATAGCCTGGAGTATAGTGTCAACTATGGGGTAGTGGCAAACTCTCGTCACAGATGTTTCTCTGGTGACCCGGCTTACCTTCACACAAGGTAGTCGACTATACTTCTACAAAATTCCCTGAAAATGGCTGCAATGAACAAAATGCTTTCACGTGTATGGCAGTACTGTCCGTATACAGGGCAAAAGCATTCGTAGCGCCACGGCGTAGTACTCTCTCCGCCATGGTCTCTAACCAGCGATGTCACTACTTCCTCATTCACTTGTCGAATGGTCTTTGCAGTCTTACTATAGCTCACCGGGTTTCACAGCACACTAAGTGACGTCTGTAGAGACAAACGGAACTGACCATGGGTCTACTACACCGAACGACCTTAATGTCCACAATCAGACATGTCCTTGACCCATGGGTCAGCACTGCCTAACCTAACCTAACCTAATGCAACGATGGCAATTTTGTGTTTTCTTAGAGGCACTGGTCTCAATGAAACACTTTAGTTGAGTGTTAAGTGCTGTGTCCTGTGTATGTTAGTTGTGAACTGTGTGCGTCATTTCTTGTTTCATCCTTTTCATCTGGAGCAGCATGCTAGGCATGCCGCCAGGCAACCCTCTCCAGTACTCCATTAAATCTCTCTCTCTCTCACCGTAGGTGATCTCCCGGCGTTGAAGAGGGTGATCTTCTGCCAGTCCGTGCTTCGCAGCAGTGGAGACTTGACGTCTCCGACTCCGTACACGTAGCGCGAAGGGATGTAAGTGGACATTTGAAGGAACTGGTCGGCGAAAACCAGCGTCGACAAGTTTGTGTGGAACCTGCACCAAGCATGAACCTGTACCTTTCGCGTGACGTCATAAACAAAAGCAAACGCAATATAAAAAGTTTTTTTCCTTAGTTGTACTAGAACAACACACACTGAGGAAAATAACACCCTGAAGGGTGGATTGGATGTTGAAAAACCTTTTTTTCACACCCCTGCTTTCTGAGAAAATTTCTTAAATGGATGTATTTGTTAGCAGAACACCCTTAATGTACCCTTTCATTGATTTTATGGTGCTAGAAGGGTGTTTCGTGTCAAACATACACCTTGCAAAATTTAGGGGCACTGGAGCACATACACATTTCAAGCAAGTAAGAAAAGGCGTAAGTGTCTATTTCCCAGCAGTTTGCGCCAAGTCATAGCTCGAGCCCGTCATATGGTCGCGAATGGGAAGGTTAACCTGTTACGGGCGGCCTGGGTGGTCAAGTGGGTTATATCCTACCGTGCCTTTCGATTTTTACCACCGGATATACGTTTAAATTTCAGCTTTGTGTTGTTTTATGGATCAGCCGCCAATCGCCAGCGAATAATAGCACGTCAGTCTGTCATAGTTCAGGCGCACTTTTTTTTTCTAGGTGCAGCATCGGGACTGGCGCAATGTTAAGCACAGTAAGCTTTGCGCTGTTTCATGTAATATCAGTTTGAATAAACGCTCGCATGTGCACGAGGAGCACTCTACTACCTATAAGAAACAACATTTACTTCGCAGGTGGTGCGCCCTGGTCGTTAACTGGAATGACGCAACTGCTTTGTCCTCTTATCTCCTTCCTGCATTTCACATCATACTGCTAAAAAATTAATTAATGGGGCTTTTACGTGCCAAAATCATGATCCAGGACCTTCATCTAAATATCGTCCATGTGGAACTACCCGTATGCCGTCGTATCTAGTGGTTTGGTGTAACGGAACGCTATACATCTGGACTACCTGAGCTCACTAACATTCATCGTTACAGAGGGAGTGCGCCGGGAGCGTGGCAAAATACGGTGGCTGCTTACTATACAACTTCAGAATTTTCCTCACGATCTTCAAGTACCTAAGCTGTTTAGACCTTTCTTTAGAATTCGTTACCAACTAGCGCAAGAATTTGCCATCTAATGCATCAATTGCGGCGGGTAGAGGTCTTAGAAGATGCCGGCAGTATGGCCTTATTATTGCGAAAGTATTATATGTCCCATGAGGCATAAAAGCCGGCGTTGTCCGCAACGAATGGTGCCAAAAACATCGAGTAGGCTTAATATTCGCCTTTAAGAGTGGAACGCGATAGCGTTATTGGACGCCGTTGACGCCGACACGACACTATTTTCTGCGACATGGGGACCGATCAAAATTTAGAAAGGCTCGGTTTTCAACATTCCCTTCAATGTTGCCTAGAACCAAAGTACAGCGAAACACCCTCAGAAATGGAGGACGCTTAAACTTCGCCTTTAAGGGAGGAACGCGATAACGTTCAATGACCCCTGGCTGCTTATCAGGCTGTTTTTCTCGTATATTCAAATTACAATCCGACGCTCTCATGTCTGTAGGTTGTGATTAAGTCGCACTTCACAATTTTTCTGACGGATTTTACTTTTAGAAATTCAATTCTTTTTTTCACTAACGCCTTGCGGCCACGCGAAGGGCCCCGCCCGGTCGGGGTTGTTCGGGATGATTTGGTTCGGCATGATTATTCCGCCAGACACCGATGCTCACGCCGACGCCGACGCCGGATTTTCTGCGACACGAGACCCTTAACGCTCACGCGTTTTAAAAAGTTATGTGACGTCATGAGCGTCACATATGAGGTCAGTAGTAATACAGAAGATAGCAAATGGTATACGAACGCTAATTAGTCGTAATTATGGGTAAATCATGTAAATTAAAGTGAATTCAAGTGAATTAAGATGAATTACAGTGAAGTAAAGTGAAGGAAGGTGAATTAAAGTGGGTTAAGGTTGGCACAAATTATAGCAAGGTGGATTAAGGTAGAGTTGTGAAGGACACGTGACAATGTATGACGTCACTTACCGTGGACGTAACCAATTCGAGAAGTCATAATGATTTCACATTCAAATGACGTAAGGATATTTTTTTTCCTTTCTAGTCCAATTCGTGCAGAAAGTCGACCCTCATGTTATAGCCGGGTTTGCTACCTAAGGGTGGTCGCTATAGCCGCCCGATACGTACACCACCTTCCTGGACACCGGCCGGATGATCTCGACGTCTCCTGCCGGGCTGACCGAAGGTGTCGTACATCACCGGGAAGTAGTGGTCTTTCTGAGGCACGTTGGGCAGTGGCACCTCGTACCGCGATGATTTCGGGTCGTAAACCTGCGGACGTGATTGGCGGCGCATAGGTTAGTTTTCAGGTGACGTCATGGACGCGCCTGCTCCTCACCGTGCTAATACACGAGCAACATGGCGTCCAGGATGGCATCGCGGGGCTCTATTGTTTGCTTTTTTTGACAGTAACCGACTTTCAGCGGATTATCGCTGTTGTCAACTCAGGTCGCTCACAGTCTTGAGTGATTTGTTAAGCTATTGGTTCTGACACAGCAAGCGTAGCCGTTTGAACGAACCTCTCCCCAACAACACACCCCTGGAACGCCGGACCGCCTTTCCGAGGAGAGGGGCGGTGGAGGGGGGGGCTGCTTTTACACGTCACGGCCAGTGGGTGTCCGGCGGTGGGTATCGAACCCACACCTCCCGCAATCGAGCTGGGCGTCCTACCCACTTGGTCACAACTGCGCCTGTCATATGATGTCATGCTGTCGTGCTTCTTGTTTAGCGCAGCTTCTAGAAGTGCTAGTACCCTAAGATGGCCGCCACGATGATGTAAATGCGAACCATCTATTCAATGTCAAGTGCAATTTATTCAACCTGCTGAAACAATTTTAATAAAAATACCCTTTTCATCTCTGTTTGGCTGACCTGTATAACCGGCAATATACGCTGGGACGTATTGGATCCTTTCCGAACTTTGGTATTCCTGAATTTCTTACACTTGCACGATATTGCGTTTCTTGCATATTCTGTGTATTTTCGTGGTCATAACAAAGTCACTGTGCTCAAAAAATAACGCTGCCCAGTTCACAGTAGCGACGCTGCAGGTATTTTGCCTTTCACTTCCTTTCACAATATTTTATATAGAAACCGACATTGTAAAACAGACTAACGTTATATGACACTATCTAAGCTACGCACTGCATTGAGCCACTACAGCAAGTCAGAGTTATATAAACGAAGCGAAAAACAAATCTTCAAAGCGTATTTGTCAGGTAAAGCCAGGAAACAGGCAAAATGTGAGTCACTTGCGCCCAGCTTTAGGAGGGCCATGCGTACGTGCAACCACCGCAGCTCCCAGCAATAGTTGTTTGTACCCCGCAGAAAAATGGGAAAGAGAACCGCCATATCTGCATTCAAGTGGCCACATCAGATGAAAATTTGCGTCAAATACAAACGCGTGAGATAACTTCAGTAGTCAAGCTGCATGATGTGCATAGATATTTCAGCTTTCAATCTACAGTTCACGCGTTAACGCTTGCTAGAGAACAAATTCGACCTTCGTTCTCACGACGTTCCCGGGTGCATAGACCCATGAGCAACGTTACAGGGTATTGTCTTAATTTGAATTTAAGTGCATTCGCGTGACGAGGACCCTCCTAAGTTTTGGGCCCAAGACGTCGTGGCGATTGGATGTTAATGACGAACGTACGAGTTTTACACGGGACAAAACGTTACACGCGAAAGCTGCTTGTGTCGCATATTCGCGTGAGAGGCTAAACCCACCCGCCGTGGTGGCTTAGCGGCTATGGTATTGAGCTGCTATGCACTACAGACGCGGTTTTATGTCACGGCCACAGCAACCGCATTTCGCTGGGGGCGAAAATTAAAAAAAAAAACTCGTTCACCTGTGCATTAGATGCATGTTTAAGGAACCCCAGGTGGTCAAAATTATTCCGCAGTCGCCCTCTATGGCCTGCATCATAATCAGACCATGGTTTCGGCACGTAAACCTGCGGAATTTGTAACCCACACTTCACGAGTCAAGCACACATTGCACGTGTGGAAGTATGAAACCCTAACTTCATGACTCAACTTTTCTTGAGTCCAAAATTGAGTGTTTTTAACCTATTGTATGAGCAGTATGCTCGCGCTTACCCTGATGCGGGCGGTGTTGTCGTTGTAGTTGATGACCTCAACCTGGATGGCGTGGAGGTCGTCGGGCAGCCCCGATGGCGTGACGCGCACCGCGCGCACGACAGTTCTCGTCGGCGACCGCTGGATGGTGTCCACCTTGTAGCCCAAGTAATTGGCCGGGTAGAAGCAGGCCGGTGGCAGCTGGAAACCCGGCTCCAGGTTTTCGGCCGACGCGTTCACGGGCTCGAAGCAGCAGCCACGGGTTCTGCGAACGTATGACACGGTCAAGCATGAGGTCTTCGCGCAAGCAGAGTGATAAATTGTGCTGGTTGATGCTTAATTTCTTGTGTTGAGACAGTGCTTCAAGCACGGGTCAAGAAATAAGACTACAACAACGCTTCCGTCCTCTGGAGTCATCTTCATCTGATCCTATGTTCACTTCACTAAAACTTTGATGTGGGATCGCAGTGAAGATTTGCGCGCATGGGAACACGAGCACTAGATGGGGACGTTCAGCTAGTACGCCTTAAAACCTTTCTTTTCACTCTTCCTGCCATTTTTTACAGCGACGCTGTTTATGACTAGGGTTCCGTGCATTTTTGTTCTGCGCGAGCAAAAATGTGGGCCGATCCTGTTGATAGTACAGAAAGGGTCCAAGCGCAATGGCACATACCCCTGTGGACTCCGGGTGGCGGACTC
The DNA here is from genome assembly GCF_013339745.2 of Dermacentor silvarum. NCBI lineage: Eukaryota > Metazoa > Arthropoda > Arachnida > Ixodida > Ixodidae > Dermacentor > Dermacentor silvarum. Next base: position 30,395,590 of record NC_051158.1, read on the forward strand.
CGGGTCCTGTAACGCTATTGTCACACCTCGGACCCAAAGAGGTCCCAGGAACAAGGGTAACAACGATCAGATCTCAGCCCAAAAGGCCAACCCGTGTCGGCCATGTGTATACGTTCGTACCGCCCTCTCTTTGTCGGCGTTCCAACCGCCAGCGTGCCTAGTTTCCTGCCACTCTCCCGGGGCGGCAGCACCGTCGCGCGTGGTGCCGTTCTCCGTTTTGATAAGACGAGGTGCCGTTCTCCGTTTTGAATTTCACTTCTATTCTCTCATCGCAATGGGGAGGTCGCATGTAGTGCGCACTCCCGAGGAGCAACACGCCTACGAAGAGCGACGACGAGAACAAAGACGATAATAAATGTGTTTGTATGCGCATGTGCGTGCATGACCACCGCCGGCGCTGAAGGCATAAAATCTTTTTGTACCTTTGATAAAATTCTGCGTCACCTCTGCGTCGTGTGCTACACAGCTTCGCTGGTCATCCACCTCCACTGAAAGGAACGGGTCATGGTTTTTTTTTTCTCGAAATAATGCGGCACTGGAAAGGAAGCTGCGAATTGTGGAGCGCGATCGAGACTTGAGCGAAGGATGTTCTTACACAACGAGACACGCTTGTTCAAGGTCACCTTCACTGCTAAGATCGTCTGGCCATCCGTCCAAGCGATAGCTGAATGCGTTGGTCCTCACCAGATTCACCTAAGCTAAGTGGCATTGTGCTTGGCTTGGTTCATTCTGATTGGTCCATGCCGTAACTGAATGCGCAACCCCTCGACACATCACTTGAGCTAAGCAGTGCCTCGCCAGTCATTGAGAGTAAAATCTCCTGGGAACTTCAACATACTGACGTTTCTTTCACTGCATCTCACTATAGTTGAGGCATACGCCTTTAATGGTACAGTCAATTATGATGACGACCGCGATGATCGATTCTGCGGCCCTTATGGCAAACTCTAAGCAAACCGTACGCATCTGCCTTGAGCGGGTGTTGGCATGGCTATCAGTACAGTAATTGCAAAGTGAGAATCTTTAGTATTCCTAGGATAGTATTCTAGGCCCTCAGGGGATAGATACTATAGTATTCCACCCCCTAAGGGCAACCTAACCCCACCTTTTGTTTAACCCCTTTTCTTTCCTTGCGCCTTTGAGTACTGCAACTAAGATGTAAGACGCGCAATCGCCTGCACACTCACAAAAAGCGCATTTTTTGACAATTTCCCGTGAAGAAATTGAAATTAGTGCCGTTTAGATGGTATTGGCAAACTAAGGCAAACTGTCAACCCCTCCCCCCCTCCCCCTGGCAGAGATCCTGGGTGCGCTACTGCCCGTCACAGCTGGCTTTCAAGATACAGCGCGGCCCGAGCGTGTGCGCGCGTCTGGCAGGGCCGCCCACCCCGGCCATGGCGACGACAGAAATGCGTCTAGAGTGTGCATATAATTGCTATGCCAACAAAAATAAGACCTATAAAATGTTATCTGGTACTGGGCGGTATTGAAATCACTTATAAGTATTCGGTCACTATTCTTTCAATAGAGAATTTCAGTGTGCCCGCAAACTTGGCATTTAGCACTTAGCACCGGGTTTCCGCAGTGATGTAGGGCAGCAACAACACTGGTAGCGACATCTGGTGACGCAGTGTCTAACAAGATAGCATGCAAAACTAATACTGCAATAAATCAAAATCATACTGCAGTGACTTAAAGTGTAAAGCGTTGGTAGTAACGTTGGCATTCCCCCCTTGCGCACGCGAGCAGACGCCGCCTCATCAAGCCACCAACCTTCTCGGCTCACCCTCGCAAGCTTTCTCTCGCACCTACAGAATAAAGCGCGCGGCCGCGATATTTTGGCACTTGGACTTCATCCGGAAACTCACGCCGACGCCGACAGCGGCAACTCGCCTGGAGTGTATACATATACGCGAAATTGCTGTCGCAATAGAAAACATCCAATTTCCATTAATGTCCCGCAGGTTTCAATGCATGTTTCTAGAAACCGGAGCGGACACCTTTTCGGCGTACTGAGCGGCTTTCATGCCGCACGCATCGGCCACTTGCGCACTTTCTGTAGACATTCGGCTTGTGACCGCTAAAGGCTGTATGAGTTATTTACACTGACCGAATGTAATGCCAAGAATTTTCGTTAGAAGATTCACATCTAAAGTGGGATATGCGCGAGTCAAATCTGTAAGACACGTCGCACGACACGTCCTATAGACGTAGTTGCTCCGACAGATACAAAGTGGTGGCGCGTGTAGGAATACTGGCGGAAAGCTTTCGAGAATTTTCGTTGGACATTGTCGCAGTACGTGCACCTCTTCAGTACGTTCACCTCTTCACCACTCGTAGCCCCCTCTATCCCCGTCCTGTTGACGAGATTTAGAATGCCAAGCTATACAGAAACCTACGTAAAACCTAACGCTCTGGCATTTCTAAAATAACCTTTCTCTCTGACTGAACTGGTTTAAGTGGACTCAATACATCAATCGGACAGATCAGACGGATCAGACGGATAGCCACGGGCTCTCATATTGTATCGAAACGCGAACATGGCAGAATTTGAGTGTCCAGATTAGCACTCGGGCTGCTCCTGCCCAGGTGACCGGCACTGTACATTCAATTTTGTGTTCTTGTAAACCAGAATCACGGTATGATTCTGAGGCACGTCATAGTGGCATTCAAGAATGCAACGAAAAGAAACGGAATTCACACACACGCATTGTATCAGCGGCTACAGGCTGGTACCCCCGAGGGTCTGCGGCTCACCGGCAGGACTCGTGGCTCGGAGACGACTCCGGGTGGCAGTCGACGCGCTGACTCTCCCACACCTGGCTGCATATCGGGCTCTGGATGACCACGATCTCTTTGACGTCAGCCCTGGACCCTGGGCCAACTCTGCCAATGTTCGCGTAGCCTTCGTCGGCGACCGCGTTGTCGCCGTACATCTGGGCCAGCATCCTTGGCTCGCCCGGACGCTCCAGCGGGGTGTGACGGTCGCTGGCGCTGCCGGCCACGTGAGGTGGCGCTGCCGGCGAGTGCCGCCGACCGTCTCCGTGACCGCGACTCTGGTCAGTGGCTACCGAAAAGGCAAAAAAAAAAAACGTCATCGGCATGGTAATCTGACATGATTTTCTATATATCATGACCTCCGAACCGCTTCAGGAGGCTGCGTAATCCACATTCTTATGTTCTTTAACGCTAAATATTTCGCCTGCAAGCGACGAGTGCACTGTAAACCAAAAAACACCCTTAAGGGTGCTTTCTCTCTAATTCACACTCCTACGACCACGGATGTAAGGACCCGTGGGCGTCCCTTAAGGGCGTAAATCGGTTTATAATGTGTGTTGCTTTTTATTTAGGTTAGCTGGTAATATGGTCCAGGGCTAAACGTTCCTTTTCTTTTTTTCGTTGCCTCTTTCCACGTTACGTTTACCTGAAATACAGTAAGCAGACGAGAGTACCCCAAACTTAGTTGTAAAATGTAAGCAGGTAAAATATTCCTCGTCACCTCTGACGTTCAGCCTCATTACTGAAACTCGCCGAGACTGACGCGTTACGTGTTAGACGTGGGACCACTCACTATCGAGAATATGCCGACCAATGAGCGGTTTGCATAAGCTGCGTAAGAATATTCAGAGCTAAAGACTTGGTCACGAGTCACAACATAAACGAGATACAGCGATATCACATCTGTTCTGTAAGCTACTAAAAAACTTTCAAAACAGGGATGTTTCAATCTCGGAGCGTGGCGTTAACATATCCAGCGCAATCGGCACATTCACGAGTGATTACGCAGAAAATAAATTATTAAATGACACCGCGCCAAAAAAAATGTTACTGAGCCATAAACATGACAATGTGGCTTACAAGCCATTGGCAATGAATCAAGTAAAAAAATGCTTGAGTGAATGACGGTAATTTTGATTTAATAAAGAAACTAGAAAAACCTACCGCTGTGTTTTGGAAAACAACTTTTAGCCTTGCCTTCTAGTACGCTCACCGTGCGGCAGTGCTCGTAGCATTTAGAGAAGGCGTAATTAGCTCAGACAGATATAAAGGCTACATGCATTTACATGACTTCTGAAGTTAATGCTTCGTGTCCTTCACGCGGTCATTGTGGGCGACAAACGCCAGAACGGCGGCTAGCGACACCGCTCGGCGGCGTGCGCTGCCGTTAAAAAGAGATAGCGGAAGCCGACTGAAGAAAGCAATGGATGCGTCACCACGTGATTACCACCACTCGACACACGTCCTGCCTCTTCGAGGAGCGAAGTGCAAATATATATATATATATATATATATATATATATATATATATATATATATATATATATATATATAATGTGTGTGTGTGTGTGTGTGTGTGCCACGTGAGCAGCGTCACACACACACACACACCTTTTTACACCGAGACTGTTTATGGCTGGGGATCCGTGGATGTTTCATATGCGTAAGGCCAAAATTCAGGTCCCGAATTTGATGCAGAATCGCTTCGTTCTCTTCATCACTTGGATATGCATTTCGAGTGGACTGGTTATCAATAGGCACCCTTTTCAAGATCACTAGACTCTCAGGCAGATTATAATGGCTTCTCAAAGATTTGCTGCTGCGCGGCCAGCGCCGGCCATGTGTATACGCTCGCACCGCCCTCTATTTGTCTTCTTTCCAAGCGCTTGCATGCCTAGTTTCATTTACTTCCGCTCTCCCGTGGTGGCGGGGACGTCGCGG
>NC_051158.1:30400408-30402908 GCF_013339745.2 Dermacentor silvarum
AGATGACGACCGCGATGATCGATTCTGCGGCCCTATGGCAAACTCTAAGCAAACCGTACGCATCTGCCTTGAGCGGGTGTTGGCATGGCTATTAGTACAGTAATTGCAAAGTGAGAATCTTTAGTATTCCTAGGATAGTATTCTAGGCCCTAAAGGGATAGATACTATAGTATTCCACCCCCTGAGGGCAACCTAACCCCACCTTTTGTTTAACGCCTTTTCTTTCCTTGCGCCTTTGAGTACTGCAACTAAGATGTAAGACGCGCAATCGCCTGCACACTCGCAAAAAGCGCATTTTTTGACAATTTCCCGTGAAGAAATTGAAATTAGTGCCGTTTAGATGGTATTGGCAAACTAAGGCAAACTGTCAACCCCTCCCCCCCTCCCCCTGGCAGAGATCCTGGGTGCGCTACTGCCCGTCACAGCTGGCTTTCAAGATACAGCGCGGCCCGAGCGTGTGCGCGCGTCTGGCAGGGCCGCCCACCCCGGCCATGGCGACGACAGAAATGTGTCTAGAGTGTGCATATAATTGCTATGCCAACAAAAATAAGACCTATAAAATGTTATCCGGTGCTGGGCGCTATTGAACCCACGTATAAGTATTCCGACACTCTTCTTTCAATAGAGAATTTCAGTGTGCCCGCAAACTTGGTATTTAGCACTTAGCACCGGGTTTCCGCAGTGATGTAGCGCAGCAACAACACTGGTAGCGACATCTGGTGACGCAGTATCTAACAAGATAGCATGCAAAACTAATACTGCAATAAATCAAAATCATACTGCAGTGACTTAAAGTGTAAAGCGTTGGTAGTAACGTTGGCATTCCCCCCTTGCGCACGTGAGCAGACGCCGCCGCATCAAGCCACCAATCTTCTCGGCTCACCCTCGCAGGCTTTCTCTCGCACCTACAGAATAAAGCGCGCGGCCGCGATATTTTGGCACTTGGACTTCATCCGGAAACTCACGCCGACGCCGACAGCGGCAGTTCGCCTGGAGTGTCCATATACGCGAAATTGCTGTCGCAATAGAAAACATCCAATTTCCATTAATGTCCCGCAGGTTTCAATGCATGTTTCTAGAAACCGGAGCGGGCACCTTTTCGGCGTACTGAACGGCTTTCATGCCGCACGCATCGGCCACTTGCGCACTTTCTGTAGACATTCGGCTTGTGACCGCTATAGGCTGTATGAGTTATTTACACTGACCGAATGTAATGCCAAGAATGTTCGTTAGAAGATTCACATCTAAAGTGGGATATGCGCGAGTCAAATCTGAAAGACACGTCGCACGACACGTCCTATAGACGTAGTTGCTCCGACCGATAAAAACTGGTGGCGCGTGTAGGAATAGTGGCGCAAAGCTTTCGAGATTTTTCGTTGGACAGCGTCGCAGTACGTTCACCTCTTCAGTACGTTCACCTCTTCACCACTCGTATCCCCCTCTATCCCCGTCCTGTTGTCGAGATTCAGAATGCCAAGCTATACAGAAACCTACGTAAAACCTAACGCTCTGGCATTTCTAAAATAACCTTTCTCTCTCTGACTGAACTGGTTTAAGTGGACTCAATACATCAATCGGACAGATCAGACGGATAGCCACGGGCTCTCATATTGTATCGAAACGCGAACATAGCAGAATTTGAGTGTCCAGATTAGCACTCGGGCTGCTCCTGCCCAGGTGACCGGCACTGTACATTCAATTTTGTGTTTTTATAAACCAGAATCACGGTATGATTCTGAGGCACGTCATAGTGGCATTCAAAAATGCAACGAAAAGAAACGGCATTCACACACACACGCATTGTATCAGTGGCTACAGGCTGGTACCCCCGAGGGTCTGCGGCTCACCGGCAGGACTCGTGGCTCGGAGACGACTCCGGGTGGCAGTCGACGCGCTGACTCTCCCACACCTGGCTGCATATCGGGCTCTGGATGACCACGATCTCCTTGACGTCAGCCCTGGACCCTGGGCCAACTCTGCCAATGTTCGCGTAGCCTTCGTCGGCGACCGCGTTGTCGCCGTACATCTGGGCCAGCATCCTTGGCTCGCCCGGACGCTCCAGCGGGGTGCGATGGTCGCTGGCGCTGCCGGCCACGTGAGGTGGTGCTGCCGGCGAGTGCCGCCGACCGTCTCCGTGACCGCGACTCTGGTCAGTGGCTACCGAAAAGGCAAAAAAAAAAACGTCATCTGCATGGTAACCTGACATGATTTTCTATATATCATGACCTCCGAACCGCTTCAGGAGGCTGAGTAATCCACATTCTTATGTTCTTTAACGCTAAATATTTCGCCTGCAAGCGACGAGTGCACTGTAAACCAAAAAACACCCTTAAGGGTGCTTTCTCTCTAATTCACACTCCTACGACCACGGATGTAAGGACCCGTGGGTCCTTACATCCGTGGTTTATAGTGTTTCGGTTTATCGGTTTATAATGTGTGTTGCTTTTTATTTAGGTTAGCTGGTAATATGGTCCAGGGCTAAACGTTCCTTTTCTTTTTT